>NC_143261.1:77416300-77719330 GCF_984573655.1 Nuphar pumila | reverse complement strand
CAGACAAGGACAATATACATACCATATGATGCTTCTCCTTTGCTGTCTGGTGATGTTAGTGACCGACAACCTCATCATGACCATTTATCTTCAGCTTCTCATTCATTGGTTTGTGTCATCTAAAAGATCATAGTTCATATCACACTGTTTCACAATCAACAACATGACATACAACATGATATGAATCAACAAAGTAATCATGATAGACATTTGATCGAAACATAAGCAAGGAGCAAACATATCAATTTTCGCATAATACCAAAATCCAGACAACAACACATGAACAAACAGATGCAGAGAATATATTAAAAACAATGAAAACATGTTAATATAATATAATAGGCTAAGGCGTACGAAAGTACTCCCCTTAGAGAAGATTCGCCCTCACATACAGTGCAAACAGGGTCTGACATCCTTCCCCTAGGATACAATAGCCACGACAATCAGGATCAGTGCACTCTGACAGATCATCCTTCGAAGACAACCTCTCTGAACCGCTGTTACAAAAAGTCGCTTTAGGAAAAACTCAAGAGAGAGAGAGCGAGAGCGAGAGCAGCAGGGAGAGAGAAAATGCAGGAACAGACTTCCCCTGAATTCTGTGCGTAGCATATATGTAACCCCAACCCTAACCACGTTTTTATAACCCACGAACGGTTACAAAAACATGGAAGGGACCCATTACGAAATTCGAGGAGTCGAGACCCGTTAACGGATACGGACTATGAGGAGTCGTGACCCGTTATCATTTCTCATAACTTATTAATGAATCCAAATAATCACATAAAGTTAGAGCAAAAAGATATATTGGTCTTCATTGGATATGGCCCCAAAGGGCTAATTACCCGAAACCCAAAACCCGCACATCAGGCGGGTGGACACGCATGCGTGTGGTAGTCATCCCAATCCTTTGTTCTTTGGAACAAGTGTAAGAGCTTACATGTAGGTTATAAAGCCCACAACAAACTCAAACCTCTTCAATATGGGACTATTCCACATCATCAAGTCCAAACATATTCCAAAAGGAAAAATGCCCACATTTTCTTTATTTGAATTCTCTCACCTCCTCTTCTTACACCCAACATCATAGGGCTGGCAACCCCTGTGAAGGCAAGATAAGGTGGGAGGGGACGATTGGGTGCAGTGCATGATTCTAAAGCTTGCTTATGTTGATAGTAAGCTAATTGAATGGAATAAAGCCAATAACGCTGCAAAATTCATGGAATTAAAGAATTGAGAGGATCACTTGGCTTCTCTCCAACTCTTAGAGGAGGGTGTGAGTGATGTGTTGGAGGCCATGGCTTTAAAGCAAGAGAGATGAAAACAATGAGCTAAGGCAGATTGACTCCAATATGAGGAGATGAATAAAACATTCTTTCATATGAACGCTTTTGCCAAAAAGAGAAAGAACAATAATGTGTCCATGGTGATTGACAGACAACTTTGTAATGGGCCCACTATTCTTCTCAAGGCCACAAAATACTTTAAAGAGGGGCTTCACCACTTATTCATAGGAAGGCTACGGCACGTCACAATTGGGTTTGAAAAAGCTTAGCTTGGCTAATCGAGAGCATACTGAAGCTCGGTTCACAATGGATGAAATTAAAATTGTGATTGGCTCTCTTCCAAATGGAAAAACCCCGAGCATGGAAGGGTTCTCCATTGAGTTTTTTAGGAAAAATTGAGAGTGTTTGAAAGGGGACCTTATGCTTTTGATAGAAGAATTTCATTCTATTGTGAATGTGTAGGGTGTCATGGGTCGATATGCACTTATCATCATTCCTAAAAAAGCACAAGCAGAGGAGATTGAAAGGTTTAGAACCATATCTCCTTGGTGAAAACCAATTTTAAGATCATCACAAAGACCCTGGCTTTGAGATTGAAGCACATTATAGATCCTCTTATCTCCCCCTCACAGAGTGCCTTCATTTTTGGGAGGAGGTTACATGAAGCATGCATTATGGTGCATGACGCAATTCATTCAATCAAGCAATCTGGTGAGAAGTCATTTATATTGAAAATTGACCTTGAGAGAGCATTTGATTCTATAGATTGGAATTTTTTAATATGATGCTTGCAGAATATGTCCTTGGGTGAAAAATGGATATCATGGATTGAAGGTTTGCTCCATGCTAATTCAATTATGGTATCCATCAACCGGGAAAATGGTGAGCCTTTCAAACCGACAAGGGGTATGACAGAGGGAGATTCACTTTATCCTTTACTTTTTACCATGGCCATGGAGGCTTTATCTGTTATGATCACCTCTATCAATGAAAGTAAATTCTATAGTTGTCACTTGTCAGGTCTCTAGTAGTGTTAACTTCATTCACCTGTTGTTTGCGGATGACATCTTGGTGTTCGGGGAGGCAACTGAAAAAAATATGTGGGCATTATGGATGATTGATCTTAGATGTTTTGGGGAGATTTTTGGTTTATGCTTGAATGGGACTAAAAGTCAAGTCCTGATTCTTAACGACCCCTCAAGAGAGCTGCAAGCTCAGCCTCACAATTTTTTTATTGTGAAATTGGCTCTATTCCATTGAATTACTTGGGCCTAGCCCTTCACTTGGGAGTTTGGCACAAAATGCATTGGAGTGGAGTGGAGAATAGCATTAGGGTGCAGATACAAGCTTGTGTAGCGAGGCTGTTGACTAAAGTGGGTCATATATAATTTTGGTACGCTTTAATATTTCTACTATGATTATGCATTATTTGCAAATTTTTAAGATGCCCAAAAAAGTGGAGAAAAGACTGGTTTTGTTTTTTAAAAAATTCATTTGGAAGGGAAATTTAGATGGTAAATCTAGACCGTTGGTGGGATGGATGGTTATGGCACAACTGTATGAAATGGGTGGATTGGGGCTTCGTTACCTTAATCATTTTAACAAGTCGCTTCTAGCTAGCAAGATGGTTATGGCTGGTTTGTAAGAAGAAAGAGGGACTGTTTGCTTAGTTTTTTTCCAAAAAGTATGGCCTATTGGAGTGACCCTAGAACTGGACGGAGAACCATCAGTGGAAGGGGGCTCAAGCATTTGAAAAGGAACATTGGGTGAAATGATCCTCTTACATTACACCATATATAGGGACAAGAGTATCAGTGAATGCCCGAAACAATGGACAAAGGGTCAGAGGAGCGTGCATCGTTGATCGTGCATGCAATCAACGGTGTGTTTTTTTGCGCAAAAGCAGCCTTTAGTGATGGAAAATACCGCTTATAAGGAAGCCCCTTGTTAGAACTTATATGGGTGAGTTTGTTTTGACCAAATATGATAGAATGGGTGTGTTCAAAATGGTCAAAATAGTAGGAATCGACCCTTAGATCATATTTTTTTGAAGTTTGAAAATTTTGTATATTTTAGGCCATTGATTATTCAACGCTCATGAAATTTGACATATACATTAGAAAAAAATGATCCAAAGGTCAGTTTTTACTGAACTTAATAATCAAATTGCATATAAAGGGCCAAATGTGCAAACAAACCAAAAATAAATAAAATTATTATATTTTTTCAATAGGGTGTTCCTTACCCATGAGGGTAGCAAACATTACCCCATCATCATCAAGCCTTATGACAATTATACGTGGCTGGCTTTACAAGTCCTATTTCTAAATTTTTGTCCATCTAGAGCTACAACTTTGATCACTTTACAATTCTACATGCCACCTCTAACGGCCTCCCCTCAGGTCTTCAATGGTCTTTTTCTTCTCCTAGCTCCCTCTAATTGTACCATGTCAACCATTTTCACAAGTATCGTAAGAGCTCTTCTTACAATAGGTCCAAACCATCTTAAATGACATTCACTTATTTTGTCTTTTATTGGTTTAAATCTTAGGTGTATTACACTACAAGAAAATCGTGGATTAGCGACGGATGCTATCTGTTGCTAATCCATTGCTAAACTGTTTAGCGATGGATAACATTCGTCATAAATTTTTGGTCGCTAATTAGGGACAAAACTAATTTGTCGCTACTTTCATCACTAATTTGTGACAAATTAGCGATGAACATGATCCGTCGTGAGTCCGTCGCTAAATAAGTACGGATTTGGTTTGGCGATGGACATGATCCGTCGCTATTTTAGCGATGGATAATATCCATCGCTAAATTTTAAAAAAAAAATAGAAAAATTACAGTAAAAATACCACTCACCACTGCAAGTATTCTGGCTAACAGCTCTGAACTGCCGGCAAACGGCTTTTCGATGAGACCTACGACATCATCATTATCATCTCCTTTTTGTGTCTCATCTTCAAGACCTTCTAGTGGTTGTTGGAGTGGACATCGCTTATGAAAGTCGGGCTCCCTGTCGGGCGGTATTTCGGCAGCAACAGGTCCGACTTGTACCGCACCCAACAGGTGTTGCACAGGGTCTTAGACCCGAGCGGCCCAGCCTGTCACTACAGAGTCTTTTGCACAAGGCAGTGGCAGCACCTCCGAACCGGCATGCTCTCTAGTGCCCTCCCGACCTGGTTCCCTCGCTTGTCCAGTCCCCTCTTTCTGATCGATACAACTCGAATCAAATCAATACACGACGAGGGGGGTGACGAATCAGAGAACTCATCTTAGAAGGACCAGACCTGACCGGTTCGGGACCGCTTGCTGTAGGGCCTCATGGGTACCTGGGTTTCGATCAGAAAACTACATTTCTTCACAAAGTTTTGGGTCTCCTCGATGGTTTTTGATGAGTACTGCAACGAACCAATTTCGGAGGAGAACGAATCCTTGACGAAGTGAGAGATCCACTCCAAATTAGCCAACTCGTCGACCTGAAACCAGAACCCCCAACCGAATCATTAGGTCGAAAAAATAGAGTCCGGGAACAGAAAGCCACGCTCGAAAAAGAAAACCACTTACCGGGATGGAAAGCTCGCTGCCGTTAAGAACATCGACGAAACCGACGAAAGAAGAGCCGTTCGAGATCAGAGAGGTCGGGCCGGCCTGGTCCTCCAGTGCTGACGACTCCAACTCTTCTTCTTCCTCGCGTTCTTTCACCACGAAGTCGTCTTCGTTCGAGAAGTCAAGGAGGCCCTCCACGAAGAAGTTGTCTCCTCTACTGCTTTGGTCGTCCTGCCAGAAATTGGTTTTTCACCCATCTATACACGCCATCCCAGGCAAGTCGCGACCCATACAACCCTGCATTTCCGCCAAAAAGAGGTTTTAAGAGGCACCCACAAAGCAAAACCCAACCAAAAAAATGAGAAGGAGAACAAAATAAGAAAAAGAAAAGGGAAAGAAGATACATTCTTCATTCTTTAAGCTATTAACTTAAGGATTTGCGTTTGAGTTTGTGTTGTTACCTGAAAGTGAGAGAGGAGAGGAAAAAATTGGGTTTGTAGAGATGATGGTTTGCAAAGAGGAGGGAGGGAGAATATGGTATGCCATGGATGGTGAGGATCAGAGGATGGTGAGGTTTACCTGTACTCTGGCTTTTACGAGGGAAAGGGGGAGAGAGGGAGAATTTTGCGCCTTAGATGGATCGGTTTAAATCGAAAAGTAGTGACAAAAAATTCCATCGTGAAGTTGCGACAGAAGTTTTTTATCATAATTTTTTGTCGTTAATTAACAATTTTCTTGTATTGGGAATTAGCGATGGAAAAAAATTGTTGTTAATCCATCGCTAATTAGCGATGGAAAACTTTTCATCGCTAAGTTGTGACGGAGTTTGAGACATAATTTTTCCGTCGCCAATCCGTCGCTAAGTAGCGATGAAAGTTTTTTCGTCGCAAATCCATCGCTAATTAGCGATGGATTTACGATGAAATCTTTTTCATCGTAAATTTCCGTCGCTAATTAGCATTTTTCTTGTAGTGTTATAATATGTTCATTTTTTAAGTTTATATATATTTTTTTATAACTTTCATTTATCAATCTTAGCGTCATATTTCTGCAACATGCACTTTGTCTTCTGATTGCTTTTTCGTCATCCAACATTCCACTTCATATAATAGTGCTAGTATTATAAGAGTATTGCATAAACACCCTTTCAGTGGTAGAGGTACTCTTTTATCACATAATATGCGGCTATCCTGTCTGCACTTAACCCGACCCAACCAGCATGAATCCCATTAGTAATATCTTCTTCAAATCTATTATTTTATTGTAATAAAAACCTTAAATACCAAAGTTTATGACATTGTTGAGCAAGCATATCTTGTACTTTAATGACATTATTCTCACTAGCTTCTGAACTAAACTTGCACTCCATATATCAAGTTTTTATTCTATTAATTCATAAACCACTTTTCTTCATTATGCTCCTCCAAAGTTTTATATGTTTCTGTATATGGGCCAATAGAACGTAAACTAAGCATTTTCAATACGTTTTTTGCAAATCTGAACTTGAAAATGTGTCCCGTATGGTCCATTAAATTTGCTAGGAAACGACAGTTGGTTCATGCTTTTTCAATAAAAATAAGTTTTTGATTCTTAAATATTTACCAAAAATCTAAGCTGACTTTCAAACCTTAAAACATCGTGGTTATGCATTGAATCAAACTATTCAAGAGCTGGTCCCTTTAAGACCAACTATGTAGATAACATCACACAGTCATGTTTAAGAAAAAAAACAAAAGTAAAAATCTTGGTTCCTTCTCATATTCTAGTGATATATATATATATATATATATATATATATATATATATATATATATATATATATATATATATATATATATATATATATATATATATATATATATATATATATATATATATATATATATATATATATATATATATATATAGTTCTTGGATGCGCTCACCTTCCAAACTCTTTAAGGTCAGTATCAGTCACATTAGAAAACCATTAATATTTCTTTAAACTAAAATACAGCTCTAGCTTTTGGATCACAATTCTTTGATTGCTTGCTGAATAGAGAAGGCCAAACAATCTATCCCTGGCCGTTGGAATTTCCATTCTCGTGCTCTCTAGCAGTTTGATGCACGGATCAGTGAGAAGTTTCCTAGGTAATTAGGAGAGGGGATCGTATAGTGCGGCATATACTGATATCCTCTATACGATGCAATCCTGTCATATCTCAAATGGCAAATTAAGCCACTTGTCTTCTGCGATCCCCCAGTAGGAATGCACATGAGTCGAGCCTGGGCTATTCGAATTTGGCTTAGTTCAAAATGTTTATGTCCAACTCGGCTCGAGCTTAGAGCCAAGCTTGAGCCGAGCTTTAAGGCATTCCAAAAAAACCATTTTGGAGAAGCAACACACCAAGCTTATATTTTATTCATTGAGACCGAAATGATATATACATACTAAAAGTACTCTACGGAGAAAGTGAAAAGCAGATTCTAACTTTTTGATAAAAAACCTACCTACCCATTACAGTATCAATAACTTGTTGATTAATTTTGCACACATTATATATATATATATATACTTGTATTTGAGAACCTTATTGAGCTCCGTAGACTGATCAAGCTCAGCTTGTTTGCTCGTCCGAGCCTTAAAACCATGTTCAAGCTCAACTCATTTAAAACAGGAACGAGCTTCTGGCTGAGCTTAACGAGCCGAGCTCAAGCCCGCTCGGTTGGTGGTGCATACCTATCGCCCAGTACTCAACAGGATGCATTTCCTCTCGAGATTGAGACTAATGGCCATACGTGGCAATTCCAAAGTTGATGTATGACAGAATCGTGTCATATACTACATAATAGGTTCGTCGTAGTTTCCCATTTTCATATTCTACCCATGCACCTAACCAAGCGTCGGAGTCACGTGAGTTCCACAGATTGAATATGCACTTGATTGGATGCCGGTGCCTTGTACAAATTGGCTCATTCGTATCACCTAATTTATTAATTTGGCATCTTATGGTTTGTGGAACAAAACCAATTAACCTCAGTTTCACCTTCTCCTGCTTAGGTGCGGCAATGAAAAGAATCAATACTCCGTTTTGGCCTGTTTGGTTAGTGGTGTTTACGTGCTCGAACGTGATCGCCAGCAAGAACGAACAGGCAAGTATGCGTTGGCACCACCATGGTGGCGATCTTTCGGCTTTGAGCTCGCAGAAAAACTTACTGATCCCAAGGATGGTGCCATCTTTGGGGCCATTTACAAGTATACTGGCAGCTTGGCCCCGAGCAAGGTTGTTATAGCATTCCGGGGCACGGTTACGCACCGCGACTGGAAAACGAACTTCCGTTTGTGCACTGAAGATCACGATGAGATCAAATGCTTTGAAGTAGCCATGAAAGCCGTGGAGCGTATAGCTTCTAACAACAGCGTCAGAGAAAGCGACATCTGGTTGTGCGGCCATTCGCTTGGTGCTACGACCGCCTTGCTCTGTGGGAAACGCATGGCGAAGAATGGCGTCTATTTGAAAACATTTATGTTCAATCCACCCTTTATTCTACGGGAATTGGGGAAGTTCCTATTTGGCATGACTGCTTTCTTTTTGGGAGCGATTGCTCCTGGTGTGGCCATTGCTCTATTATATGTTGCAAGCAAGCATGAGGCCTCTGAGAAAGCCAAGCTCAGCTCTGCTGACTCCCAGAAAGCGTTTTCGAATCTCTGCAGATGGAGACCATGCTTATTGGTAAATCCACGTGACTTCATATGCAAAGACTACATCAAGTACTATGAGAAGCGAGAGAAGAAGAAGCCCATCCAAGCACAGCTCACCAACGAAGAGATGCACCTGCCTTACGTGATCCCATCTACCAAGATGATCTGCAACTCGGGGACTCCAAGGTGGAAGCATTTCAAAGAGTATCATGGGATCAAACAGTGGTGGAAAGACAACTTGAAGCTGGACATCCAAGAGTATGATCTCACATGAATGCATCCTCATATTTTCTTGTTTCTCTTTGACACTTAGGATGTTGTTCTGGTTAGCTATGTTGTTACATCTTCTAAACATAAGATTGTTTTAACGATACAATAAGAACCCCTTGGTTGCTTGCTTCTCAGTGTTGATATAAATATACAGTTGTTGGTATGGCTGGACAATGGGTGGGCCGGCTGGCCCAAACCATTTAGTGGATGGGCTCAACCGGGCTATTGACAGGCCGGGTCTGGTCAAGCCCCATCTGTTGAGTGATCAGGTTGGGCCTAGGCTCGGTTTGGTTGGGCCTGGGTCTAATACAAAGCCCACAGCCAGTATGTTAGGCATATGGGTCTAATTCTGACCAAATTGGGCTGGCTTACAAGCCATCATATATTCACTACATTTTTCATTTGTTTCTTTGAATTGACAGGTTCGTTTAACGAAAAATTAAAAAAAGGTAAAAGAATGATGATCTAAGATGGATTTATTTTTTGAATTACATACTTGATCCGGCATTATATACAAGGTTAATGTCTCATTAAACCGTAGAGGTTTAACACCAGATGGATTCAACCTAATGAAAATGACTAGGGATGACAGTGGACGGCCGAAAACAGGGCCCGCCACGCCTCTCCCCCGTTTGGACTAAGGATGAAGGACATAAAATGGGAATAGAGGCAAGGATGGAGGTTAAAATCCAAACCTGTGCAAGGATGGAGGCGAAGATGGACTTACACAGCTTTCTCCCGCCCTGCCCCATCCCCGTCACGATCCCCGCCTTACCCTGCCCTGCCCCACCCCGCCCCGTCCCCAATTCTTTTTTAAGAATAACAATGGACTAATTAAGGAGAAATGAGGCCCCGCCCCGCCTCACCTCGTTTGGACCAGGGATGGAGGACATGAAACAGGAATGAAGGCGAGAATGGAAGGCAGGATTTTTAGATGGGGCGGGGGTGGAGACCTTGTCCCCCACCCCCACCCTGACCCGATCCACTGCCATCCTTAAAAATTTCAAGATTATTTTTTGAGGTCAAAAATGTAACATTGCTAGCTTTGTAAAGTTACTTTTTTGAAAAGGGTTTGACTTTTTAATTCCCTTCAAGTCCAAAATACTAATAATGTTCAAAAAAATAACTTTGCATTTAAAAAAATGTTATTATTTTAAAGGTGTTTTAGTTATTTTTATAAGGTCGAATCCATTAAATCTAACTTATTTAATGGTAGATTAAATATATATATATATATATATATATATATATATATATATATATATATATATATATATATAGAGAGAGAGAGAGAGAGAGAGAGAGAGAGAGAGTAATGTCAGCTACCCTAGTGAGTAAGGAACTCTCTAGCAAAAAAATACAATATTTTTTTTTGTTAGTTTTTTTGCCCATATCTCCAAATGTGATCTACGAGGGTTGAAAACTCAATGGCCTACAATGTACCAAACTTCTAAACTTTAAAAAAACTATGATCCAAGGGTCGATTCATGCTGAAAACATTCATGAAGTTAGATTTGGTCAAAACAGCCTCATCCGACAGATGATGGCTTCAGGGATCACTTCATATGACAGATGATGACTGCCATCATATGTCCATCTAAACCATAGGATGCAAAGAATCATGACCATCCATGGGACGTCACCCACCACATACGCAAGGTAGGCGTATGTTAAGCGTAGGTGTCATACTACCGTTCAAAGCAAAAAAAAATACAAAATCGAGTCCATTCTGCCTACCCCTTTATGCGACGCTTTCCGATCTTTATTCCTCTCAGCCTGCCTGCCTTCCTTCCTTCCCTCCCTCTCTCGACCCTCGTTCCACTATCCCCATTACCAACAAGCGAACCTCCTTCATCAGTTCTCTCCTATTGGTGGTGATGGTATGTTTTCTTGGATAGCAAGTTTCGGCATCTCTCTCTTATCTAACACCTTTTTCTTTTCTACTCTAACCAAAAAGCTTTAGCAGTAGCACCTCTAGTTAATCTCAGTTCCTGGTTAATGTAAGTAAAGGATGTCTCGAAAGCAAAAATACCTTTTGGTCATTAAGATTGAGAGACCTTGAGCATGATTTACCTGTGCAAAGCATCAATAATAAAATTATTGTATTGTTTTGAATCTTTTGATAACGTCATTGGATTAATTATGGTTTACTCTCTTTTCATTTTTTCTTCTCTCTTTTTCTCTCTTTTTGTTTTTCTTCCTATCCTTCCTCCATGGAATTCAAGTCCTTGCTATCAAATATAATGATCTGTCGTCCCTCTATATGGAATGAGAGAGGATCGCGAAGCAAGTTCAGATGACTAAAGCATATACAACATTGGCAATTGAAAAGAAAAATATAGATTCCTAGATGTAGCAAACACTAATAAAAATGCAACCACATTCAAATTTTTATGTTTCACCTAAAATACTCATCAATTGATTGATGACTAAAGCTACACCGAAGAATAAGAGAAAAACATGAACTAAATGATTTCTTTGCAAAACCATAAAACTCACATGAAAGCACAAATTTGACAAAATAGAAAAGAACCAGAATTTTCAAAAAGAAGTCAAAAGGAAAGAATGCACATTCTTTTTTATTAATAATATTGTAAAAGATTTTTTCCTCAAAAAATATCATAAAATATTTTAAAATACATGAAAAAAGTTATTCCACCATATCCACTTGAGATGTGCTTAAATTAGAGAAAAAGCCAAGGAAAACATAAAACAAATTCGATAAGTGTATCAAACCCCATCTTTTAAATCCTATACAATGTACATGTAGACTACATCATGCATTCCTCTTCTTTTTCTTTAGAAAAAAAATCTTGAAAAGGAAAAACAAAACAAGAAAAAAAGGCATGTTGAGCTATGTAAGTGCCTTTAGTTATCAGTTTGCACGGTCAACCGTCTATGTCTTTGTCTTTTCACATGACCTTTTTTAAAAGCACAATGTCATAGCCAATCTTTTCTCTTTCCAAAACTGGTGTGTCTGCTTCTTTATTATCGACAAAGCTTTGCACACTTGACAACAAAGAGGGGTATATGTAGACAACCCAATTTTAACTAAATCATTTTATGTCGAGAATCACGTACCAAAATCCAGTATTTTCAGCCCATTTCAAAGTTTTGCTAACTTCAACTTTATTTTTGGCCTTCAAAATGGCATTCTCAAGATTTTTCTCAAAAATATCAATTAAATTAAAAGATCATAACTTTTCAACAGGCCAAAAATCAGGTCAATGTGCCAGTGGAGTATAAAGTTATGACCAAAACAAAGTGACTTGTTAAAAAAACCTTATTTTTTAGATTAGTCGCATTTTTAATGAATTTTTGATGATTCAAACGATCGAATTTGATTTTACACTTAAAATATAAATTAAATTAAAGGATGTTATCTTTCTAATGCATAAAAATCACTTCAAACAGACATCCCGATAGGAGGTTATGGCTTAAACAAGTTAACATGTCAAACCTATTTTACCCAATTTTACTAATGACAATCCATGTGTCGTTAATAGTTGTTGAAATGTGTTGATAATATATGGATGCATCATTAGTAATTTCTTAGTGTCGTTAGCACTATGTGTCATCAATACTTTTTATCATCAGTTGGCTTTTTTGAGTCAAAAAATGTGTGCTAGTTGGAGAAACCACCCAAGATCTTATCTTTATCCCTTTTCATATCGAGATTGGAATATTTCCATGTCCCGAAGCACCTGACTAATCTCATTCCTAAATCTAGGCTAGAATAGTTTTGACCAATCACACTAAACCATTCAAAAATCAACCAATAAGAACCTTTCATGTCAATTAAACATTTAGGAAACATGTTTGAATCCGCCAGAAAAACTATAAATAGGAGGTCACCCCATTTCAGTAACTAGAGTTTGAATCCTAACTATGCTCTTACCTTGCCAAAATTCGTGCATGACTAAACCTAGCCTAATTGAATACCTGAGAAATTCCTGCTTAGCCTAGGACCGAGATCCCTTATCTCGCCCTTCTTTTAGAGCCTATATGTAATACCCAAGAAATTTTAATGATAAATTAGGGATTTTTATGTAAGATTATGTAAGTTCAGATCTAGAAGTGACCCAGACTAGACCCAATATTCAGTCTAAACCACGGATGGAGCGATGCAGACTTCATAGGATCGATCCATATGAGATTTGGTTGACCGATAATCCATAAACCTTATTTGATTGAAGCGTGTCAAGTACATATGCTGGTTTTGGATCGAGATTCAAATGACCCAAGTCTAGACAGGCATGTACGAAAGAAAGAAAGGAAGCAGGGGGCGAAACAAAAAATAAGAAAAAGGGGTTTTTCGAGGTTGGAGAGGCGCATGGGGGTAATTCCCCATGGAGGGGACCCCAACCAATGGGGAGTTGCCACATCTGGCAAGACCCCCTCTCTCTCTCATTATCCTTCACACCCTCTCTCCCCCCCCCTTTAGCCAACACCCTCCCCCTTTCTCGAACATTCTCCCTCTTTCCTCTTAGCCGACACACCCACGTCTTTCTTTTTATTATTTATCTCTCTCACTCCCTCTCTCTCTTTCATCCTTATCCTCTCACAGTAATCACCCTCTCTACCTCTCTCTCTCTTGTTATCACTTTCATGAGGCCACCATCACCACCCACGACACCATTGCCTCATCGTCGAAGGCACCCATCCTATCATCGAATGTCGGCCACCACCCTGTCACTTGACGCCAGCCACCACCCTGTTGCTGGGCACCTGCCAACCTTCGTGACCCCGCAACCACCGAGCCATCACAACATTGGTCTCCCTCTCTCGACACTCTCTTTCAGGTCCTACTTGCATAACCACCGCACACCACCACCTCAAAGCTGCCACTCTCCCTGTTGCGCCCTCCCTCTCATGGGTTATTACTCACGCCCAGTCGCTGCCTCCTTCTAGCCGATACCACCTTCGGTTACGGCCATCACTACTGACCACCTACCTCAAATCCTCTCTTCTTCTCACCCATGGCACCCTCTCCTTTGTTCTACCATAAAATATGGAGAGGAACGAGTGGAAGAAAGAGGAAAAGGGAGAAGGAAGAAGAGGAAGAAGAAAAGAGGGGAAGGAAAAAGGAAGAAGGGGTTGTCTAGGTGTGCCACCACTGTCGTTGATGTTGTCAGGCCAGGTTGGCCCCATTGGTGTCGATAGCAACCCGATGTCACTGCTATCGTACTACTGTCACTATTGCAACTGCCTCGTGAATCATGCACTACCTTATAAACCATGCATCACCTCGTAAACCATGCATTGCCTCAAGATCATGCACTACCTCAAGAGTCGTACCACTACTGCCCTGCATGTGTATTGTCTTGTGGTTTGCATCACCGTCATCGCTTTGTTATCATGTCGAATGAGCAACACATCCTCTAGAAGTATAATTCTCAAATCATTATCGGGGCTTGGAGTATGATACCCCTATTCTTACCGGGTTCCTAATTACGCAAGGGGTGCTTGTAGATGCATTTAGAACTTGAAAATTGTCTTTTTGAGGTTCATAAATTAGTTGGAATATTTTATTGAACTAATTGGAGTTGGGTTTGGCGAACGAGATGTATAATTGTAGAACTGAGTTTATCTAGAACATTTTGAAGTATTTTGTTTTGCAGGTTGAACTCTTAATATAAAAAGATAAAAGTGACATATATCATTAATTGGTTGCAGGTAATGATGGACATTAAGTGTACGTTGTGTGAGTATATGTCAATGAGGCATACACATTGAAGATTTATGATGTGTATTGATACATATGCAATTATGACATGCGTATGTGAATGCTTGGTTGTATGTGTATGTCCGGGGTGTATATCCCCATTGCGCTCAATTTTCAAGGTCAGGCTCTTGTTATAACTAGTTCTCTTTATAGATTATGTCCTACTGAGTCAATACACACTCGGACTTATGCTTAGGTGCCCCCCCTAGTGCTTAATTTAGTGTATGTATTGTCATGAATAAGACTCATATTGTTGAAGAAATTCAAGTGAATGGGGATATTCATGAGATACATGCATTTTAGGTGGTTTACAATTATTAAATATCATTGTAATATGATACATACATATGTGGTTGACCCATACGTATGATTGTTGATGCAATGTAATTCATACATGTGCAGTTGAGGCATATGTACGAATGTTATTATATTGTGATTCATAACAAATGTTATTGTATTATATGATTCACATGTGTGCAGTTGAAGCATACTTACAAATGTTATTGTATTGTGATTCATACGTATACATACGAATGTTGTTATTGTATTGTGATTTGTATGTGTGCAATTGAGACATATATGTGAATGTTGTTATGTGTTGTGATTTATACATATGCAGTTGAAGCATAGATATAAATCTTACATAAATTGATATGTATGTATGCAATCAACATACATACAAATGAATGCAGTGTATGTTTATTATTATACACAATTTGTGAGATAGTGTATGAAATGAGACAGGATGTATGGATGCATGCATTAGAAAATAACTGATTAGGTTATTTGCACGCATTATAAAATATCTATTTAGGGTATATCGAATATTCGTGAGTGGATGACATATATGTAATGGTTTTGACGTTTATATATAATGGCTATCGACCTCTTACGATGGTTTCAAATATGAAATCTTATGATGCGTGATTAACATTTTGTGAATGTGACAAATGGTAGGTTACAAAGGTGATGCATGTTCGAAAGACATGTTTTGTATTTGGTATTGACACCAATATTTGTTTCATATACTGAAACTATATTATATGCATTAAACCTTACAAGTATGGCAATTGTTGATAGAATACTGCCTAGTATGTTCCTTTACTTTGTTAAATGACATGTATTGAGAAAAAGTTTCAAAAATTAAGAAAGCTACACTATATGTGTTACTCTAAAAGATAGTGTGACATTGGCTTATACTATTGAGGCCGAGTAAGTGGGTCAAATGTGAACCTGCACTTGCACCAACCCTATGAGAATTGTGGTGACATCAGATATGGATTATTGCAGTCTCGTCGAGTCAAATATGAACCCTTTCCATACCATAGCGATTTAAGAGGATTTTGCACTCTGGTATACATGGCAGAGTTTGAGCTACAGTTGTATGCTCATAGTAGTGTACCTACGATGTTCCAGTCCAAGGGACAATGTGATGACATGTCTTAGACTTTAGTACTAATCTCTTGTTCCTCAGGGGATTAAAATGTAAAAAATACAAATGATATGAATGGACACTTTAAAGCTGAGTACCCATAGTTGGTCAGGCGTGGTGCCTCGGGATAACGTGATGAAATTTAAGTTTGATGTTTGTAAGCATTGCATGAATTGTAAAAGAAAGTTAATCAAAATAAAGGAAAACTCTCATGCATGAGGTAAGTCATGGCATGACTACATAGTTGTATGTATTTAAACTGTTTATGAGTATACTCATATATTTAATTTGATATTTGCATAATTATATACATGGAGTACATGTGAGCATGATTACATGCTTAAATAAGATAAATGCTTAATTGTTTGCATGGATTGGTATGCGAGTGTAAGTTTATGTTCCAATGACTTGTGCACATAACTGTATACACAAATATATGCACATATGATTATATGTTTGAATTGTATATGTATTTATGCATAAAGATATATGTAAGTTGTATGTTTTATTTATGCATAGATGGTTTTATAAGATTGTATGTTTAAATACACATAATTATATGCATGTATTGTATGTTTGATATACGCATGAGAGTGTGTTGAATTGTTTGTTTGTTAAGACCTAGTAAGGGTCTGTAAAATTGTGTTGAGACATGATGTGTCTCACGCTTCATTTCTTTTCTGTTTTCAGCTCTGCGAAAATAGGTAGACGAATATTGAGAGACACAAGGATTGTTGTGTTAGACTAGATTGTATCTTTCTGTCTCTTTTTTATGTTTTGTGTACAAACTCTGAAATTTCATTTATAATATAAATGAAATCATTTTATAATATTTGAATTGTAATGGTTTGATTCGAACTCTTTGGCGTGCCCGAGTTTGGGAATGGTTTTGAATTGGCTCAAAAAAGTCTTCGTATATATATTTTTTAAACAAATTCTCCTTGAGTCAAGTAGGGCATTACACTGCACCTAGCTGAAGCACTGCTCGTGTTCCACTATGACCGTCAACGACATAAAAAGGGTTATCCAAGCTTTAGGTGAGATTCAATATATTTTTCTTATTTACTTTCCTTGTATTATTCATTTTTATAAGTTTAAAATTCCCTAACTTTCATATATTTTCCGTGTTTTCAAACCCTTTTCTAAAATATTTCTTTTGGAAAACCCTTCTTTTTGCTTTTAAAAATTTAGGATCCACACTAGGATGATCTCATATAGAGGCATTTAGAACACTACTTCGAGAGGTATCTCAAACAAGTGACTCCCAGAGAGCTAGAGTCAACGATTTTTTCCTGAAGTGGTAGGAGTCTATCTTAGAGCAGCCATTCAAATATATGTGAAGCTGTGTAATTACACTTGGTGGCTCGATGATCCATATCGCAAAGATTTGGTTAAAAAAGGTTACCCCATTTTGGAAGCGGGCTTATGGGAATAATACATCCACAACCCCATCGTTTCCAAATTGGAGCACTATCTTTGGAGCATGCTCTATATCTTAGAAAGGCAATAGGTCAGCATGACCAAGAAGAAGATTATAGCCTAAAGCAGCTCTTCCATGAACCACCTAAGGGATTGACACAAGTTTGTTACCCTACACTGAAGATTTTGGTCTCTGAAGATGTGGGATATTGCTATGATTGGTTAGGAGAATATGATGACACAATGAGACTTTCTTGAGATTCAAATTGATGACTTTTGAACTTGGATATATATCAAAAGAGGATTTGGCAATTTTTTTGTGTTTTTCTTTTGTGGAGGCAGTGGTTTTTGCTATTGAGGAGCTTGAGGTAGTTCAGGACTACTCTTAGGTGTTTTCGAAGAAGTTGTCGGGACTTCCTCCACTTCGAGCGGTGGAGTTTGACATTAAGCTTTTATTGAGGATTACTCCAGTTCTCAAGGCTGCATACCTTATGGCACCTGCTAAGTTGGAGGAGCTAAAGAAGAAACTCCAAGAGCTTATGGAGTACAATTTTATTCGATCGACTCTTCGTAAAGAAGAAATATAAATCAATAAGGTTGTGCAACAATTATCGAATGCTTAACCAAGTCACTATCAAGAACAAATACACCCATTATCCTCTATCAAAGATCTATTCGATCAATTCTAAAAGGCTAAGGTAAAATCTCAATCTAGAACTCGTGTGTTTATCCTTAAAATGAAACGTATTCTTTTGTTATCTCCTTTGTAATACCCATTTGTTTGTTGATCTTTTAAGGTTTTTTCCAAGATTAACCTAATATTTGGGTGCAGATTAAAACAGAGGATATATCTAAGATTGCTTTTTGAACTCGTTATGAGCATTGTGAGTTTGTGCTAATGTCATTCGGACTCATGAATAGCTGCATTTATGGACATGATGAATTGGATTTTACAATCATACTTGGACTCCTTCATGACCGTCTTTATCGTAGGGAAACCACAATGCATCTCCAATTCAAGGGTCCCAAACAAAGCCTTACAAGGGCATGTGCACACACATTACCAGATCAAGCCTATGATGCACTTTTAAATGTGGGATGGATGGTTAGTATGTGCCCTTTGCAAGACACTGCAAGCACTTCTAGACATGAGGCACAAAGCTTACATGTGCCCTTGGCAAACACTTAGACAGTACTCTATGCGTGCATCACATGGGCTACATGTGGTTGCATACACAGTGTGTGACCCTTGAAATGAGCATTTGAAATCTTGATGCACATGCAAGTTTCCCTGCCAGCTAAGATGCTAAGGTGCATGAGCTTGCCGTATCACCAGATCATACTGGTACAGTCTACTTCACATGCATGTGTTCTTGCACTGTGCCCCATCCCCATGTGTTTGCAGCAAAAATTCTATGTCCTTGAACTCTGGTGCACGTCTACGTGTCCATGTTCATGTGGCCGTGTTCGACTTACCCTCCACGTGTGCATGTACATGTACATATCTGAATCACCATGTGAAATTGTTTGCCTTCCATGTGATGTACATGTGAATGTGGTGTTCTGTAACAAATGGAGTGTAATGCAAGCATATGGCTCGTTGTTTACTGCTATTATTTGCAGGTGACTGCACGGGGTTTGGTTTGGACCTGATAAAGATACTGTCCAACACATTAATTTTTGCAGCATGTTAACTCCTGTGAGTTTTTATATCATGAAGCAACTCACATTCTAACAATATATATCTTGGGTCATGATATACACGTAACAAATATAAAGCCAAAATTAATTGGCCAAGATTTGACAAAAATTGGCATAGGATTTGGACAATAAGATGGTTCATTTGATTTTGATTTGAGGTCCTTTAGGGTCATGGAAAGGACCCAGCCACATTGGTTCCCATTGGACCTCACTGCTCCCAAATAGTGTGCTAATGCAAACTAGTATGGACATGGCCAACATAGAAAATTCCCTACAGAGGGCTAGACACAGTGTGAGTTTTGTTGACCTAGGGCATGAGGCTTTTCATTGCCTGCTCATTGTTTCCCATATACCATATTCAAAACAACTAGAATTGGCATTCTAGAATATTGATGACACTGGGCTATACCACTAGTTGGTAACAGGTTCTTGTTATCTGCAGCCAATCAGGCAGAACCACTTTTAAGTTGGTTCTGATACAACAAGTACCATAGGGAAAGGGCCTTTTGGATCAAATTCACGTGTAAATTTGGGTCAAATACATCAGAGTAGCATTATCTTGGCTATTGGTTCTTGAGTTCGGATTAAATAAAAGGGCTATATACACCCAATTTGCATTTTGTGCAACAACATGAGGATTTTTGTGTTCTATAAAAGATACTGAAATATGGGAAAAGTGGTTTTCATGCTTTTCTACTTGATCCCTGTAAAGAAAAAAAGTGACTGAAAATGAAAATGATAGTTCATAAAAAGGCAGGTATTTTGCTATATGTGTTTCTTCTCATTATCCTGCAAGGCATGTATCCCATCTTTTGTACCACATTTACATAGATAATGAGTTCATCAGTGTGATATGTTTATAAGATTTGGCATTGCTAACCAAGATGATACATATACTCAAAATTTGTTCAATTGGATGCCTTATAAAAGATCATGGTTTACTGGATATTTGAAAAGTTTCTGCTAATAGCCTCAATGCTGAGAAAACTCAGAATTAAAGAAATGACACATGCATGGCAGTGATTGAGTAAAGGAATTTATTTCAATGCCTAGGCACATATTTGGTGCCATATATGAAATACGTTCCAACTTCATGAACACAACATTTCTACTAGAATTGCGAATGTTAGATTTTATGGACTTCCAACACTGTCCACATGAGGCCCGCCAACCTGATCACCGTAGATGCTCGAAACTAAGGTGAATAAGAGAATCATTACCGAGGCATATCCAGTAAACCAAAATACATTCTATTATTTCGGTTCAAAGATATTGCAGATAAAGTTGGTCATGCTTCATATGCAGTAAAACAATAGTATTATAAATTCTCACTCAGATGCCTATTTCCAATACTTTTTATTGTATTGGCTGATTGACATGATGGTTTTTTGACATGTAATTATTCATAATTCATGGATGAATGAATGCTTCTTTTTTTTTAAATGACAGAAGAAACTCTCACCAGAACCGGGTCACTTAATGGGCCCGCCGCCTTGAAACTCCAGGTTGAGGACATGACCACCCAGCCTTACATGATCCAACCTTGATAAAGCAATGACATCCTCCATGCGCCAGGGGGATTCAATCCTTCTTTGTTAAACCCCTATGTATTTACATGATGCACAGAGCTTGTTTCACTACCAAATTATTGGAAAGGGTAGCATTTAAATAAGTAATGAGAGAAAAGCTAACAACTAGCCTACAATGTACTATCCTAGCTCCTAGGTAACCTCTAAACTGCACAATAATCATGGTTTTATATATTCTCCTTTTTACCCATTCAAAGAAACGGTTCGGATCCTTTAATTGAAATTAGTCAATTTGACTCAAATTTAGACGCATCCACTCGTCCAAATAACTGGAATAAGTTTGGATATTGCATTTTGGATCAGAGTATATATAATGACCCAAGTCCCAGCTTTCCGGACAAGTGGACATACATTAAAGGGGTGTTTAGTTACAGGGATTCACTTGTCCAGATAAATAGGATAAAAACTTGGAAATTCCATTAAATTCAACTGATCTTTGTGCATATTGTAGAGGCTGAAGATGCCAAATCACTTTTAGGCTGCTCTCCTCAGACTTAAGACAGATCAGGTGCAATCACATTGCACCTGATCCACCCTCCATCTTCTGTTGGGTCCCACAGGTGACAGGCTGTATCCCTGAGATGGAGGGTGGTCAGGTGCAGCGGCACACTCAAAATGTGCAATGTGATTGCACCTGATCAGCCCTCTTGCTCTCCCACCAACCCTCCAGTGGACTTTATTGCCAACTAATGTCATGACTTATTATGTGTTAGCTTGCATAGTCGCTTTTCAGCCAGGCCAAACTGGCTTGGACTACAGGATGTACCTCGTGCTCTCCCACCAATCAAGTTGGGTCTCATCTTTGACCCAATTACATCAATCAACACTTGGGACCATATCAATCAAGACTGAAGCCATGGCCTGATGAGCCTTGCCACCACAAAGAGCATCCGCCTCATTAACTTTTTCTGTATATTTTTGCTAAAAATATTATCTGCTGTGGTTTGCATGGATTCGTGACTCCAAATAAAATTTGAGTTGAAGTCATATGAATCAGAATTACAAAATAAATCCATGTGATTTTGGTTTTCAAAGTAAATGAGAAAACAACTTTCATTGGTAAAGATAAACAAGAGGCGTTTTATCACACAGCTCATTTTCTGATGTTTTTTTTTTAATCCAGAAAGCAGGGGGCTAGGCAGACCCCTACCAGTTATACAACCATATACCATTGAGATTGGAACATGCAACATCCCAACACAAGGTGAGGTGTAGGGATGGCAGTAGACCGGGACAGGCCGGGGACAAGGTCTCCACCCCTACCCTCCATCCCCGCCTTCATCCTCGGTCCAAACAGGGTAAGGTGGGACAGGAGCTCCCCTTCTCCCCGGTCCACTGTCATCCCTAAAGGTATTTTAATTATTTTACTAGCGAGCGGCCGGGGGGCTGAGGGGAGATCCCCGCCTCCATCCATGCATAGGTTTTGCTTTTAACCTCCATCCCCGTTTCATGTCCTCCGTCTCCGGTCTAAATGGGGGCAAGGCGGGGCGGGGCTTGGTTTTCTTTAGTTCTACTGCCATCCCTAGTGAGGTGCACTATCTTCTCCTGCAGAACAAGCGGAGCCTCAGTTGGTCTCATTTTCTGATTTCTGATGTTTGGTTAGCCAATGCCAATGAGATTCATTATCTCATTTGTATATGAATTTCACGAGACTTTACCAAACATTCATTTTCACATGAACCTGCTATATATTTACTTTCAAAAGCATGCCCTCACTCCTCACATTGTAAATTAATGTAAAATGACCCACCATGAGCAACACCCATCATCAACAACAAGGTCTGTTCATAAAAACCCCAAAAAGCATAATCAAGCTTTGTCAAATGTTTGTGCGGTCTGCTTTAGATATCATGACATGCCCTTTTCTTGACAGTATTGATTAACAGGACTATTAGGTTTATGTTTGGGAGCCTTGAATGGGAGTATTGGGAATAGTGTTGGCAACCCCAACACCACATTTTAATACCATTCTCATGAGGATGTTATTTGGCAACTCCCTCTCTCAAATATCACACATTGGAAGCAAGATCAAACCATGTTTCCATCCCAATGTAAGGCTCCCAAACTATTATATGATTGTAACCATTATTGTTGTTAACGTGTTTGCTCTTGCTTGATACAAGAGAGAAAAATGAAGGAAAAATAATTGCAATATTCACATGAAAGAAAAGAACTAGTTTCGAAAGACTAAAAAAAAGGAAAAGAAAAAAGAAAACCGAAAAAAAACACAACTACCAAATAGCAAAAAGGAACTTGAAAAAAAGATGACAAAAAAGAAAAAAGACGAAAACAAAAAAAAAAATCAGAAATCTGCAACTGCACAAAGGACAAAACCAAACGATAAGAACCATCAGCCCTTACACTCTTCTCCACCACCAGGATGAGCAGCACCACCGTAGAGCTCGATTAGACGCTGCAATATCTGCACTTGGGTTCTCAAAAAGAGGATGTAGCTTGCTGTTTCTTTGAAGAGCTTCTCCACATTCATGTTCCCACCTGCAGCTACCAGGTTTTGGAGAGCCACCAACCTGGTCCTGGTGGCGATGGGCCACCTCTCCCCACACCCACCACCCGTCCTCTGGGCACCCTTTGGGATGATTTTCTTGGGGTTCCCTCCTCTTCTCTTCCCCATTCTGCTAGCCACGCCATTCTTCGAGCATACAGCCATTCCTTGGAGAGAAATTGCTCTCCCTCGCTCTAACACGAATCTTTGCCTTGAAGAAATGAGAGAGAAAGGAGAGGAGGGAGCGTTTTAAATCTCTCTCTCTCTCTCTCAAAAAGCCTGTCGGCCTGCAACCATGCATGTGCAGGGGATTTCGGGGAAAATACGAATGACTATTTTGTCCCTTGTTCTTTGTGTTCGTATCGGAAATACCACGATCTTCTAATATTCTTTGCAACGTGCTAGCGCACAAAATAATGGTAGTGCCTGCCCTCATTGTTTACCTCTTTGTATCTAATGTGCCACTCGCCCTATCAATCCGAGAAGTTATATAAACCCAACCCATTTATAAAAATATATGGAGTCTGTCACCTTAATTAGGTCGATCGGACCTAAACTGCCTGGCCTGAGACTAATTATAATTTGGTTGAGCCGGCTTGATTGTGAGTAGGTGTGTCAACGGGTCAGGTTTACCTGGACCAAAATAATAAGACCCCGTTAAGACCTGGGTTTTGATTTGAAGGTCCGATTAATACATTAATCTGGGAATAGTTTGTAAAATTTTATACTAGACCCGTGCATGACTGGAGTTCCAATTAAGACTCACAAATTTTTAATGTAAAAATGATAAAAAATATTATTTTTCCCAGTATGGTTCATGTGGTTCTTATTGGGTACGTAGAGCTTCACCACTTATGGCTCAGGTTTGGTTCATGTAGTTTTTACTGGGTCTAGGTATGATTTTTTTTTTATAATTAACCCGGTTAAACCTGGTCTGGATCTTATACCCGAACCAAACCCTATCCGTTGACACCCCTAGTCGTGACATGATCGTATATAGCTGTGTGATATCATCTTTGTCTAAACCCATGGAGATGGTCTAAAAGGGTTACGGAGAGACAAGAGCGAGGGCATAATGGGCATTATGGGTGGTGTGGATGTGAGCCCCCTTTCCTTTCCCTAAAACGGGGTTGGGGGTGGATAACGCAGGCGGGGGGGGGGTGTGGTTTCCCTCAAGGGCGCATGTGAAGTTGTCATGTCCAGCGAAGGACAGCAAGTGTGAAAGGGAGATGGCGGCCGTTAGAGAGAGGGAGAGTGTCGTGGGAAGATGTTTGAAAGTGAAAAGGGCTGTGGTCGCACATGGCTGCGTTTGCAAACTAGAGGGAGCCATGTGAGAGGGGGGGTGGGGTCCACCTTTCCCGACGCCAAATGCACTGCATGTTCTGCACATTCCCTGCATGGAATTGATTGTCAGCAGCACAGTTCAAACAGCCAAATCTCTCTCTCTCTCTACATAACAGCCAAATTTCCCTCACTCGTACGGATACTAAAGAGTTGTATTGTTTGAGTGTATAGATTTTTCAATGTCAAGTTTTCACCCTTTCTCTTTTTACACAAACGATATATATATATATATATATATATAAAGAAAAATATTTGCAATTCATATATAGAATAATGGGTGGGTGCTAAACCCATTTGGTGCTAAATTGTGTGCTAAATAAGTTTTTTTTGGACGTTTTCATTTTATTTTTAAATTATGATCGTACAAACATGATCTATGTACTTGATTTTATAAGAATGCCTTTGATTCGAATACATGGGTGAGCTTTTATAAAGTTTGAAAAATCAATGGTGCAAATTTTTTATAAATTTGTGAGGTTTCAAACATCATTTTTTCATTGAAAACACATGATTGAGGTGTGAAATCTTAGTAAATCGACCATGCCCAACACATTTATGAGGCCAAACCACATAAAAAGCATCCGAGAAGCTGAAAAACCTATTTAACATGTTGTTTAGCACCAAATGGGTTTAGCACAAACTATATATATATATAAGTCTATGGTAAACCGCATGCTAAATGAGTTTTTCGGGATTCACCGGTGTTTTTTATGCGGTTTCAGACCTATAAATGTGTTGGGCATGGTCGTTTTATTAAGAATCCACACTTGTGTCATGTGTTTTCGATGAAAAAAATGATGTTTGAAACCACAAAAATTTACAAAGATTTTGGACGTTGATTTTTCCAACTTTATAAAAACTCACTCATGTGTTGGAATTAAACGCTTGAAGACCTAATCCCTATAAAATCAAGTACAGATCACATTTATCACATTTAATATAAGTAGAAAGAGATTTTATAGTCAAAATGAAAAGAATTATATTTGAATTAGTATCATTTTCTTTTGTTTTGTCATTGTAAATGTATCTATTTAGAATCTTTTTTGTTGAGTAAAGAAAAAATTGTATATTATGGTCAAAATTTTAAAAAATAAAATGAAAAAAACCCGAGCACCAAATGGGTTTAGAACCAACCCATTACCATATAAGAATATATCATGCTACAATCAACTACATACAAAAAATATTAGTTACATAGAATTTAGTTAAAACTCGTGCAAGTTTCATGTGATCAGGCCTTCAACGGGTTCGAGTAGTGGTACAGGACTTAGGTAGGTCAGTAGATGGACGATCAAAGTTCAAATCCACCTTTTTGCACAAAGTTTACGTCTAAGGAGTTTTGCATTAGCAAGACAACGATCATAAAGTATAGTAGGGTATGCCAGGTCTAGGTCTCCAATCTTGGTGGAGGAAGGGGTTGCGGTTGCTCATCAACAGTAAGGTTTGTGGTAAAATGCTACATGAAAAACTTAAAAAAAAAACTCCTCAATTTCGAGTTTTTCACGGCAAGTGGAATCAAGGCAATGTTGACAATAGGTTGCATTGGCTTTTAGAATAAGTAGAACAGTGGAATAGGTGGATTACATCGTTAATGTAAAATACCAACACAACCGTGACACCTGTTGATAAAAAGTAACTGCATGTTTACAACATAAGGCAATTATCAATTCTGTGCAAGTTATTTTACATGAAATGTTTTACCTTATCAGGTCTTCCTCCCACCCCCGCCCCTTCTCAAAATCTGGACCTCCATCTCTACATGGGTTTAGATTTTAACTTCTACCCGGCCTCCATCCCTGTTTCATGTCCTTTATTCCTAGTCCAAACGGGCGAGGCAGGGCGGGACTCTGTTTCCCCTCGATCCATTGCCATCTCTTAAAAGGATTAGGGACGAGACCGGATGGGGCGGGGTGGAGATCGGGACGGGACAGGGCGAAGAAGCTCAAGTCCATCCCCGCCTCCATTACCGCACAGGGTTTGATTTTAACCTTCATCCCCTTCATTCCCGTTTCATGTCCTTCACCCCCGGTCCAAATGGAGAGCCCCCCACCCCCCTTGGCTTGGTGAATAATGGCATATGAAAGAGAGTTTTCTGTCGATATAAAAAATCATTTATTATTCAGGGAAGTCCATTATTAACATTTATGATGCTCTTCCACTGCCTTTTTTTTTCTCCACCTTGTGTTCCCATGTACGGACGATGAATCCAGTTGGGTTGACTTTTGATTTTGCTTGACTTGTAAAAGTATTGTTTGTTGCTATTAAGGAGCTGTTAATAAACAAGTTCTCTCTCTCTCTCTTTGGTTGTTGGTGTGTGGAAGCTGTTAAGCGGCTCACATGATTTACATGCAAATTTGGTTTGAGTCACTTGTTTAAAAAGCATTTATGGTTTGAAAGAACAAAATATCTTCATTAATATATTTTAGTTTATTATACCACATGAATCGGAAAAACGTTCCTATCGCGGTAAGTATGACACACAATCTCGTGCCAATCAAACAAGTATATTTTTTTGTGCTGGGATGGAAACCTTGTGCGATGACAAGGAGCGTATCAATTCTTCATGTGAGTTCACATGCTACCATTTATCACAAGGATGAATCATATGAGTTATAGAAATGAACACTCCTTTATGAAATATCATATTCTCATATATTACACTATAATTCACCTTTAGTGCTTAAGCATGTTGAAATTACCTTTATGAATAGATTGGTCTCTTACCTATTCTTCTTTTTTGTCCTTTAATATTGTTATTTTGCTATTCTCTCTAACCCATATGAGAGATTCTTTATGCAAAATCAATTATTTACTAAGTCATAAAGAATCAAATGTGATCACATAATGTATTGTCATACATAAGAAGGAATCAAAAGGACTCATCCCCTTTACATGTTGGGAATACAATCTTATTGCTAACCCTTTAGTAAGAGGATCTAGAGTTATTTTCTTCATCCCAATTGTATCAATACATACCAGATGATTCTCAGTCATTTCATTAACAACAAAATATTTTAATTCTATGTGTCAATACGATGTTGAGCTCTTGTTATTTAAAAAGGACATAGTTACTTGATTATCACAAAAGATCTTTAGTGGTCTCTCAATAGAGTCTACAATACCAAGACCTATAATAAAGTTTTTTATCCAAATGACATGAGATAAAACCTCGTATAAAATCAATAATTTCTGTCCCAATGGATTTCAAAAATTCTTTCATTGTCCTGCAGTGGGAGATAACACCTCGAATATTCTAAGTCACTCAAGATTGCAAAAGCAACATGCTAAGATTATTTGAATACTCCCACTTCTCATGGATATCATTTTGAGCACTCCCACTTCTCATGGACAACCTTCAAAATGACTATTCTATTCTTCGTATGAGTGGAAGATAAATCGCTCTATACGAGATTTATACTGAAAAGGTAAATATGAGACCTTTTATCATTCACCTTTTCTAAGACAAGCATAGTTAAGTCATTATCGTTTCACGTTGGTGTAAACGACAATACAGATAGTTGCTTCGTCTCTTCAATTCTGAAGGAATTGACTTCAGTTAGTGAAACTAGCAAATCATGTAACCAGAGGCAATTCAGCACTGTACCTTTGGGTACGAACATGCTTTATGGGCTAGAAAACATATCTACTATAACACTCTGTGTGAATTTGGAACACAACGACCTATCTTTGGGTAGAATCGATGTTTCATAAATTCACACACAATCATAATAACGAATCTTAATATGGTCCAAAGAATCCTTAATCAACATGACTCAGATCACTTTAGTGATAATATAAATCAGTCAATCAAGATCTTTTACTGGAAATATATTCGTATTATAGAGCATGCCCATGCACACATATTAATGCTTGTATATTCATGACAAGATATACTTTATATCGTCAAAAAATACAAGTTCATTCTTCCACTTATATGCATAAACTAATTTTGATGAAAAAATGTTATGAATTTAGTCATAATTCATGCTTAATGCTTAAAACCATCATGCATGACTTAACCAACATGAAACACATAAATTAATATGCATAAGTCATGCTTTCCCTACAATAAATACTTTATAAAGCATGAAAAATAACAAACACAAGCTCATATGGCTAAAACTCAGAGTCCTCAAGCAAGAACTAGTATTATACGACCCCGAACCGGTCTGAAAATACTCTAAAACGGCCCTGAACCTGTTATCCAAGGGTCCGAACTGATTCTAAACCTTATGAACTAGTACCACATATAAATAAAAGTTCATAAAACCCTATAATTGTATGTCAAAATCCTTGTATCTTCACATATTTATGAAAACATGGTCTTAACTTCTCAGAACCAGTAAGAAACTGAAATAAACTAGTCAAAAATGGCTCTGAACCGGTCCCGAAATGGGCCAAATCAGTCCCTAATCTGGTTCAGGCCAAATAGTGTCAGGATCCTGATCTGGTTCATATTAGATTCGGGTTTGACCCAGTACAAACTGAATATGGGCCTCCTGATTAGATCCAGACCCGATTACCTGATGGATCTGGATCATAATCTGATCCAAATAGATTTGGATCTCAACCTGGTTCAATCATATTGGACTAAACCCGGAACCAAATGTATATGGACAATAACTTGATCGAAAACAGAATCTGGGTCTTTCGAATTAGACCCAGACCCGAATACCTGATCGGTCTAGATCACAACCCGATCCAAAATGTTTATGGATCTTGACTCGATTAAACTGGATCAGACCAGACCAGAAACCAAAAGGGTCCGACTCCGATCCAACCAGATCAGATCCTGTCACCGACCCGAACCCCAAATGGATCTGAGTCCCTCTAGGAAATCAGATCCTAAGCTCGATCCAAAATGACGGTTCTGACCCAGACCTGATACTAATTTGGTTCGAGTCCACAGGACTAGACTTAGACCCGATGCCTTATGGGTCCAGGTCCGGTCATGAGACAAAACCGCGGATCGCATCCAAGGTAGATCTGAATCCTATATATGGATCGGCCCCAAAATGGATAAGACCTAGACCCGAACACTAAATGGGTCCAGGTTTGATCCTGGGAAAATGATAGCCAATGGATCCAGGCAGACCCGATCCACCCAAATCCAGATTTGGATCGGGTATGCCACCGATCAGAATACCCGGTCCTCACAGGACCCAATCCTGTCATCGAGCGTTAAAATGGAAACCCAAGGGTTTTTGTTTACACAACCCTGAGAAACCTAATCGGTTTCTCTCCTCCAGATATCACAGCGACCCACGTCATCCTAGAGCAAAAATCGATGACCCATGATCGCTTGCCGGCGACCAACGTCACCCCACGGTGACTCCTGCAGCCTGAGTTCACGGGCGATGAAAAAAATCCCTTCGACCTTGGCGGTCTGAGGAGGAAAGAGGAGAGGCCTATCACTCGTTCGGTAGCGACCCACGTCACAGCACAACGACAGACACCGACTGTCGACCAAAAGCAAACGACGACGACGACGATGACCAACGGTCACCCCTTCCGGCATATCGCCCCACGACGATCATCCTGATTCCCCTATCGAAAGCATATAGGCCGAAAACCCCAGCTCAATGGCTGAGGAAGCAGGGCAAAGAAAGGGGGGTTTTCAAACCCCAGATGTCGACAACCTTAACCTTATTCTAGCTCTGACGATAACTGCGGTGACCTCGGTGCAGGCCGACCACCCTATAACCTAACGACGCAGGGGATCTCAGGCGACGGCTCATGCGATCGAGGGACTTCGCCGACACGGCGACCCAATGCTTGCCTCTTCCGGCATATCGCCCCACGATGATCAGCTCGTTTCCCCTGGCGATGGCTGACTCCACTGTAACCCCACGGCTGAAGGAGCAGAGAAAGGGGTTTTTAATCCCCAGATTCCATAAATCGCCAGACATATGCTGGCGATTCGGCAACCCCCCCCCCCCTCCCCCACCTGTGACATCTGCGACGACGCTCCAGGTGACATCACCAATGACATCATGAGGCAACCCCAGCACCGACAAAACCCCCTGCAGCCCGACGGCCACAGGTAAAACCCTTGATCTGTTTTTTTTTAATGAGGGTCACAGGGGCTGCTACCGCCACCGGTGTACGATTGCCAGGAAAAGGCAGTCGCCCTACGCCGACTGTCACCATCGTCCGGTGACCAACATCGCCCCACAACGATAGGCGATCAGCTCAGGATGACTCTGTTGTCGGTGGAGGTTGTAGTCTGCTGGGAAAGACTATCGCCTCACGACGACAGTTGCCATTTTACTGGCGACCAATGTTGACGGGCTGCCTGGAAACAATGTTGCCCCACGGGAACAGTTTCAGTCTGTTGCAGTCACCTCACGACGACAGACTGCCAGAAAAACAGTCACCTCATAGTGGTTGTTGTCGTCAACCTGCGACCTACATCGCCTCATGACGACAATCGCAGCAAACGCCAGCAGACCCGCATGCACTCACGCGCAGCGGTATGCGTGGTCGTGGGCCCATAACCCATTATTGGTGTTACCTGAAACAACATACACAGAAAGCATACCTGCAGGTGTATCTATTGACGCCACAGAGTGTCTGTGCGAGTGTGGCATTCTCCTCATCCGGTTGATGCCCACAATGAGCCCAGGCCTTAGGTCGACGGTGAGCAGGACCCTATACCACGTAAACCCGAATGTAGAATTTGGGTAGGCCATTGCCACAATCTCTCATCATCTTCGTAGTAGCCAACCCCCTTATATAATGAGGAAAGAGGTAGTTACGTATGTAACTCCCACCCACTATCTCCCCGTTATGTGGTCCACTAATGTGGTCCACTAATGGTGTCAAATCGGATCACCCAATTGGGTTGAACCCAGATCCGTTATGTCCAACACAGTCATCACCGGTCTGCCCGACGACCACCCTCTCCCTTACAGAGCACAAACGAGTAAAAGAAGGACCAAAACAAAAAAATGTTAACAACTTTGAGGCCTTGAAGGTGGTAGCCAAGAACATTGAGGAGAAGCTCGAACAGAGCGAGGAAACGAATGCGATGGGAGTGAAGAAAAAAAGGAGTGGATGCAGACATCCTAATAGAATGGAAAAGCTTGTCCTCAATGCAAAGGGAGGTAGTTACAAATCTGTTGAACCAACACAGATTTTCGGCATCAAACAAATTGGGAATAAGATCGTGTTCAAAGCAGAAGAAGATTATCGTGCCACTGTGAACAAAGATTCGACGGGACTCATTCCGACGATGAAGCACAATGCAAAGGAAGGGCGGGAGAACTGAAATTCTACCTTCAAGGAGCAAAACAGGACTCTTACATCTGGCAACACTGAACATTAGCAATTAAAACTCCTACAAGATGCTCCCACCAAGGTAAGTGCAATCAAATCCCCATTAAATGCTTGTAACTCTTCGGGTTCAAAAGGAACCAAATCGGTTTTTCCTTCGAGTTTTAGTTTACTTGAACGAACTGATCTAGAGGCTAAGAAACTGGATCCAAATGGATCAAGGCAAATATCCAACTCATCTCCTCCTAAGGCCAATCGACCCAAACATTCAGGCAAAGGAAGCAATAAGGAGATGAGAGGGAAGAAGAACTGACGACCGACGATGATTCCTTAAGCTACAATAGGAAGAAAGGGGACGACCCCCTTAGACAACGAGGCACCAATTCAGACACAGTGGAACCCTAGCCCCCACCATCAATAGCTATCCCAATTGAAGAAGGCTCTATCAGATCTAGTGTTGAAGGAGGTCGAGCAGAGAGATCCTCTGGAGACTCATTAGAACATAGAAATTGGCGATTTGAAAGGAAATCTGGTGATACCAGAGAAGGAAGCCACTAACCAGTCCACTGTCCCTGATGATTCTACTAACCTAGAAGACTAAAGAGCTAGGTCATTCTAGGCCAGTCGATACATCAAAGACACAATGGAGAATTTAAGAGTTAATTTGGCATTCTGGTTGGAAACAAATATCTCAAGAAGTCACCTAAGAAAAATTCTAAGAGAATTTTTGGGGTTTGAAATTGTTGGAAACTTTGATGATAAGGGGCACAATAGGATTTTGTCAACATGAATCAGCCGCAAATCTTGATCCCACAGATCCTAGCACCAACAAACCAGCTGAGGCTCCATCCTCATCCAGCAGTCGAACCAGCCAAGGAGATCCAGGCGCGCCAATCTAGCCAATTGGTTGAAGCCCATCTAACAACTTCAGCTAAATCCCTCATTATCATCAATAGAATTATCATTTTACTGTACAATGCCCATAATCTTAAGAACGATATCCTCCTACATACCATAAGAATAGTATGCGTGTATTTATAAATCTGTTATGTATCTTTCTAAAGTTAACGACTTTTCCTATTTTTTATTTGTTTCATTTTTCGTGTATCTGTAATGTTACTTGCAGCTTATAGTTTGTACCTTCACATGATATCAGAGCAGAACACCTGATCTTCTGTTTTCCTTTTCTTTATGGTGTCAGCAACTCCAAACCCTGCAAGTACCACTGATAGCAACCAAATCGGTTTTGACAATGGCCAATCACTGTCACCATTGTTCATACACCACTCGGATAATTCAAGAGCTATCTTAGTCTCTACACCTCTCATCGGAGATAACTATTCAACTTGGAAGCGAGCCATGCGCATGGCACTCTCAACCAAGAACAAGTTTGTCTTTGTTGATGGCTCACTTCCTAGGCCGACACCTTCATCTTTCGATTATCAGAATTGGTGTCGTTGCAACAACATAATATTTTCATGGCTTCTCAATGCTCTCACTAAGGACATCGCCAACAATGTCATCTATTCTAATGACATCCGAGCCGTATGGGTAGACCTTGAGGAAATATTTTCTCAAGGAAATGCCACGAGAATCTACCAACTAAAGAAGTTGATTGTTGAACTATGACAGGAACAAAACTCACTTGCTTCTTACTTCACAACTTTAAAGACGTACTGGGATGAACTCAGTTCTTACATCCCAACACCAGATTGCAGATGTGGAGCTTTCAAAGAACTCATGAGTTCTCAAGAAACTGAAAAAGTCTACCAGTTTCTAATGGGTCTCAATGAATCTTTTGCCGCCATTAGAAGCCAAATTCTGACCATTGAGCCTCTCCCTAATATCAGCAAAGTCTATTCAATAGTGCTACAAGAAGAAATACAGAGTCTCATCACGTCGTTAAACTCTACCTCTGAGAACTTAACCCTGCTAGCCAAAATTCAACAATCAAATTTTTTGGCTAGTAGAGGTCCTCCCCAAAATCAATCACGACCTAAATGTGAGCATTGTGGACTCTTACGCCACATTAAGGCTCGTTGCTACGCCCTTCACGGGTATCCACCAAATCATCCCAAATCAAGGGAAGTCACGCATACCAAAGTATTGATGCAATCATTCTCCAATGTTGCCAATTCTTCAAACGAGGTAACCAAATCGGCCACTAATGTGAACCCTTTGTTGTCATAGCCGAGCGAGGATCAACTTGGTCAACTCGCCTCAAGGCTAGGAATGAGTGCTTAGTCGGATTCTGCCAATTTAGCTGGTAAATCTTCTATCACTACTATCTCTTCTTTTTAGATAATAGATACAGGGGCGTCAAACCACATGACGCTCGATTTTCTTTCCCTTTTCGATATACAATTTCTCGCCAAACCTAAGTTCGTTCAACTTCCAAATGGACAATGTGTTTCTGTTTTTCATATTGGCAAAGTACGTCTATTTTCGGAATCGTTCTTCTTGATGTACTCCATGTTCCAAAATTTCATTATAATTTATTATCAGTTGCAAAACTAACCAACTCCTTAAAATGTGTTGCTTCCTTCTTTCCTACCTTTTGTGTGTTTCAGGACTAATGCTCGAGGAGATTGATTGGAGCTGATGAGCTTCAGAGAGGGCTCTACTGTTTCATTCCACAACCCACAGACTCATCCCATGCATTTATCGTCAACCACCACCAGCCTCCTCATCTTTGGCACATGCGACTGGGGCATCCATCTTTTGAACGAAATGATCTTTTGAATAAATAATTGAATGGTTCTCCTTTTATCGATAATGATTTGTGTGATGTTTGCATGAAAGCAAAACAAACTCGTCTTCCATTTGTTATTAGAACTAGTCGTAGCTCAAAACTTTTTTATTTAATCTATTGTGATATTTTGGGGCCTTATAACACTCTATCTCACACGAGAGCTCAATATTTTTTAACTATAGTTGATGATTTCTCCTATTGTACTTGGGTTTTTGTTCTGCGTTACAAGTCTGAAATGCTTTCATGTTTAAAAAGATTTTGTGCACTTATTCAAGTACAATTTAAATGCCAAGTACAAAAAATTAGAACTGATAACGGTTCTGAATTCATTGCACATGCTACTTTTATCTCATACCCCCCAGCAAAATGGATGAGTATAACGCAAGCATCGTCACCTCCTTGAAGTGGCACACACCTTGTATTTTCAAGCTCATTTGCCAATTTCCTTTTGGAGAGAATGCATTCTAATAGCAACCTTTTTAATTAATCGAATTTCATCCGCAATTTTACAAAATAAATCTTCGTACGAGATACTCTTCAATAAAAAAGTCAGATTTTCTCTATCTTAGGATTTTTGGGTGTTTGTGCTATGCTTAAAATTTTTCCAAATACCATATTGCTTCCCGTACTCGACGTTGCATCTTTGTAGGGTATCCCTTCAACCGACGAGGTTACAATCTCTATGATTTAGAAAATCAAACTTTTTTTACAAGTAGAGATGTCCTTTTCTAAGAAAATGTTTTTCCTTTTCAAGAGCAATCAGTTTATCAAAGGGTGGATACTAGTCCTGTGCTTCCCATGCCTTCGTCTGATGAAACATCCTCCCTTACTGAAATGATCTCCTCATCCAATAAACAATCCACTTCACAGGAACACCTAGAGTCCACTGAAACACCTCCAACATTGACTATCCAATCATCACCTATACAAGAACCTTTACGTCGATCAAGTCAAATACCAACTTGGCCCCATTATGTACAAAATTATGTTTATACCACACTCATTCAACCCTCTCCAACACCACCTGACTCTCCATCCCAGTCTCCAAAGGTGACCCCTCATACAGGTACTCAATATCCCATTTCTCAATATATATGTTCATCCAAGTATTCACCTTCCCACTTAGCTTTTTTGTCCTCTATTCTTAGTGATGAAGAACCACACTTCTTTCATGAAGCCGTCAAACACTCACACTGGCGTGAGGCTATGGCCGATGAGATTCATGCTCTAGAAGAGAATAAGACTTGGACAGTAATGGAACTACCTCTCGAAAAACATCCTATCGGATGTCGTTGGGTATACAAAATCAAGCTACGCTCTGATGGATCCATTGAGCGGTATAAAGCCCGCCTCGTGGCAAAAGGCTATATTCAAGTTGAAGGATTGGATTACCATGACACCTTCGCCCCTATTACCAAATTGACTGTTGTGTAGTGCCTTCTCTCTCTTGCTTCCATCAAGGGTTGGTTTCTTTCTCAAATGGATGTCAGTAATGTTTTTTTACACGATGATTGACATGAAGAAGTATACATGCACTTGCCACCGGGATTTCACGGTAAGGGAGAGTCTCAAGTTTATAAATTGAACAAATCTCTTTATGGTCTCAAGCAGTCATCGCGTAACTGGTTCAATAAACTTACTTTTGCCCTTATTGAAGCTGGTTTCTCTCATTTAAAAGTTGATTATACCCTATTCACTAGGCAATTTAATGGCAGCTTTGTTGCAATAGTCGTCTACATTATAGCCAAAAATAACGATGCAATAATGTCTCGTATTAAAGCTTTTCTTCATTCTCGGTTTGACATCAAAGATTTGGGTCGGCTTAAGTTCTTTTTAGGCATTGAAGTAGCCCAATCTTCTTCAGGTATTTTTTTAAGTCAACGCAAATACATTATTGACATCCTACAAGACGCTGGTCTCCTTGGATCCAAACCATCAGATTTTCCCATGGATCAGAAATTAAGATTAACGCTAGAAGACAGTCAACTTCTTGAAGATCCATCACTATATCGGCAGTTAATTGGGCAATTAATATATTTGAGTGTAACACGTCCAGATATTGCTTACTCAATTCAAGTTCTGAGTCAATATATGTCCTCCCCCATGATGTCACATCATGCTACTGCCATATGTGTTTTGAGATATTTAAAAAGGACTTCTGGCCACAACATCTTCTATCCATCACAAAGCAGCCCACAACTAACATCTTATTGCGATTCTGATTGGGCATCCTGCCCCACTACTCATCGATTTGTAACTGAATTTGTTACTTTCCTTGGTTAAAGTCTAATATCCTGGCGCTCAAAGAAGCAAAGCACCATCTCCGGTTCTTAGGCCGAGGCAGAATATTGGTCCATGGCAACCACTACCAATGAACTCGTTTGGCTCAAAGCACTTTTCCAAGACTTGGGTATACCTCATCCTCAGCCTATCACTCTCTTTTGTGATAACTCTGTCGTTCTTCACATTGTCGCCAACCCAGTATTTCATGAGCATACAAAACACATCGAGATTGACTGTCATTTTATATGAGAGAAAATTCAAGCTGGACTTATCACTACTAGCCATATTCCTTCAAACATACAATTGGCAGACGTTTTCACAAAAGCGACCATTTTCATCGTAACACATCCAAGTTGTGTGTTCCAGACCTCCACACTCAACTTGAGGGAGAGTGTCAACATGAATCAGCCGCAAATCTCGATCCCGCAGATCCTGGCACCATCAAACCAGCTGAGGCTCCATCCTCATCCAGCTGAGGCCCGCCAGTCAGTTGAAGCCCGTCTAACAACTTCAGCAAAATCCCTCATTATCAGCAACAACATTATCATTTTGTTGTACAATGCCCATAATCTTAGGAACGATATCCTCCTACGTACAAGGAGAATAGTGCGTGTATGTATAAATCTGTTATGTATCTTTGTACAGTTAACAAGGAAAAACAATATCTTTTCTTTTTTTCCTGTTTTTCATTTGTTTCATTTTTCGTGTATATGCAACGTTACTTGCAGCTTCTAGTCTGTACCTTCACAGATTCTATGCTTATGGTAGATTGGAGCCATCCAAGTGGATGTGAGCTTTATATCAGATCAAGTGATATCGATGATAGTGGAGGAAGCAGAGGAGGTTATGGTGGCCTCAGGCATTTATGGATTCAATGAAGCATCAAGAAGGAATGAATTCTGGGACCAGCTAGAAAGACACCCAAAAGACAGTCCCTACTAGATCTTAGGGTGCATAGGATTGAAAGCGGGTCATATAGATAGCAAGTATTTCAATGCGATGGTTGCTCGCTGCGGCCTGTCGAAAGTACAAACATCTTCAAACGCACAACCTAGAGCAACAACCAGAAAGGCCTCGCCTTTAGAGCAGGCCAACTCGTTCGGTGCTTAGTGAATGAAGCGTGGATTCAATAGTTCATGAACATGAAGTGCCTCCTCATTCCAAAAGCCATCTTCGACCACAATAGTCTAGTAATCAGATCAACAAAACGGATCAAACCATCATCCCCCTTTAAATTCTTCAAATTTCGGTCCTCCTTGGATGGTTGTGATCAAATCATCAAGAACAGCTGAGATTCTGAAGTATGAGGGTGTGCGATGTTCTAATTGACATCCCTACTAGAAATTACAAAGAAAAAACTCAATCAGCGGGTTAAAATGAGGGTCAAACCCATTCTGAATAGAATAAAGAGTATTAAGGCTGCATTAGAATAAAGCCAGAAGAATCAGGTCGGTAATTTGGAAGCAGCATAAACGAAAATCCAATTGTGTGACGAGCTCCAAAGCCTCCTTGAAATGGAAGAAAACATGTGGAAGAAAAATGCTTGTTGTAAGTGGATCGAAGCGGGAGACAGAAACGTGGCTTTTTCTATGATCAATTCCAAAAGAATCTCAAAAGCAACTGTATCTATTCTCTGACAAAAGTGGATGGTACTCTCATCCATTCTCAGGAGGATCTCAAAGAAGAAGTCATCAATTTCTTTAGCAAGTTGTTACAAAAAACACCATGAGACTCGAATAGCTTGGAAGGAGTGGAAGAACAAAGAGTGAGTCATGAAGACAGCGTCTCATTACTCATTGAGCTCACAGAGGAGGAGATTAGGAAAGCAGCATTCAGCTTGAATCCTGACAGTGCCCCTGGACCTGACGGGTTCCCAGATTTTTTCTTCCAAACGTATTGGGATGTAGTTGAAAAGGACTTCACAAGGGCCATAAAAAATTTCTTCCAGTCCGACAAAATTCTGAAGCATATAAATTGTACCCACACAGTTCTGATCCCGAAGAATGAAGGTATCACTGTCCCAGTTTCAGCCAATGGGTCTATGCTACTTTTTCTACAAAACAATTATAAAAATAATTGTAGATAGAATGAGGAGCATTCTCACATGGATCATCAGTACCTACCAACAAGCATTCCTGAAAGAAAAAAGCATCCAGGAAATTATTCTTATTGCTCACGAGATGTTGCACACCATGACATCTAGTAAGAAGAAAGGTGTGATTTCCAAAACAAACCTAACCAAGGCTTACTACAGGGTGGATTGTGTTAGAATAAAAAACAGTATTATGCTGTAAATCATATTACAACACAACATAATATACATGTAATACAATTGATTTAAATCATAACAGGGTTCAAGCATGTCATATTCAGTTTTATACAAACAAGATCAAACATCTGCATTGAACAGAATAAAAACAACAATGAAAACATGTTAATATTCTGCAAAAGGCTAAGGCATATAAAAATACTTTCCTTAGAAAAGATTCGCCCTCACATACGGTGCAAAAAGGTTCGGCGTCCTTCCCCCATGATACAGTAGCCTCGACGATCTGGATCGGTGCACTCCGATGGTAGATCGCCCTTCGAAGACAACCTCAGCGAATGACTGATGCAGAACTCCCTTTTTCAGGAAACACCCACAAGAAAAATGAGAGAAAGAGCAAGGAGAAAGAAAACAAAAACGCAAGAGTCACTTGCGTCTTTGTTTGTGTAACTACAACCCTCTAACCACGTTTTATAACCCTTGAACGGGTACTAAAACGTAGAAGAGACCTGTTACCATTTACGAAGTAACGTGACCCGTCAACGGAACGATCCGTTAGCCATTTCTCTTTTCCTATTATTTAATCTAAATAAAAAATAATAAATGTGAGACAAAAAGAATATTGGACTTAGAATGGATATGACCCTAAAGGGCCAATTACTCAAACCCAAACTGGCACAGCGCGATGGGCGGGCGCTCGCGCGCGTGTGTGTGTGGTAGCCATCATATCCCCTTGTTCTTTGTAACAAGTGATAGAATCTCCATGTAGGTTATAAAGCCTACAACCTTTTTAAGATTCTTTAATATGGGACTATTCCACACCATCAAAGTCCAAAAGTACTCCATAAAGAAGTGGTCCCCATATTGTTTTCTCCTTTGAATTAACTCCACATCTCTTCTTACATCCAATATTCCCCCACAAATTCATAGACTGAAAGCAAGAAGAAACAAAGATGCAAAATGAAGTAATCTGCAGCAGGACATATCATGCTTTCAATAATGGTACCTTCCAGTTTGAACCACTACCTTAGTTGTCTAACTTTACTGTCACAGGAACGAAGTGAACTAAAGTCTTGAACTTAAACCTTTGGTGTAGGAGTATCCATTAGCAATAACATAATAAAGGTTCTGATTGTAATCTTTCGGGGCGACGCATTAAAGGCCATGCACCCAAATCTTGTTTCATGAGTGACTTCAGGAATAATCAAATTTCTTAAACTGCGGCCACATAGTCACACTCACATAGGTGGGCTTCTCTAGAGATGCACTGCTAACATCTCATCAAGAAGGCTTTGAACTCTTTCAGAGTTTTCACTCTTCATTAACTTGCAGCTACAACACCTTTCCAGAGTAATCAGGAAAAAATATACAGATACATAGTATCACATTAAATAGGTTCTCTCCAATTCACCCTACAGTTTGTTATTACCTCATTGAACCCACTTTGTGGGATCTCCACTCAGATAGGTTGGGTTGTCACTGTAGATGAACTACTGATGGATTTCAGTCTCATCCCTTCTCTGGATTTCAGGACTAATGACTTATCTAGTCCTTTCGTTAATGGATCAATTGTGTTTTCTTTGGATCCAACATAGTCCATAGCAACCATTAACTGAGACACCAGTTTCCTTACAGATTTTATTGTGACTTGGATGTGTCTTCTCTATTTTTTATTATATTTTTTGCTTTTGATCTTTGCAATTGTGACCATATTGTCACAAAGCACATATATTGCAAGAATTTGTTTGCTTATTAAAGGAAGTTTCTCTAGAAGTGACTTTAACCATTCAACTTTCATTCATGTGATATCTAAAGCACAAAGCTCAGCCTCAAAAGTAGACAGTGACAAGATGGTCTGCTTTACTGATCTTCAGGCGACTGCACCGCCACCTAAGGTAAATACATACACTATTACGCCATAACTCCCATAGTTCATGGCTATTCAGCTCACATCACTATATCCCTCAAGTATGGCAGAAAATCTCTTGTAATGCAAACTCAAGAAAATAGTTTCTTCCAGGTACCTAAGTACCATGTCCAATGCCTTCCAATGAGTGCAATTTGGAAAACTTGTGTATCTACTTAATTTTGTCATAGAGAATGAAATATCTGATCTCGTGCAATTTGCAAGATACATCAAACTTTCAATAATCTGAGAATACCTTAATTGAGACACAAGAACACTAGTCGTATTCTTATAAAGAGGAGTAGAAGGGTCATATGGAGTTGCTACAGATCTTTTTTTGTCATAGCTAAATTTCATAGGTACTTTCTCAATAAAATGAGATTGAGAAATTATTATTCCATCAGTTGAACGACTCAGCTTTAAGCCTAAGATCATATTTGCAATTCTCATATCCTTCATATCAAATTTAATACTAAGAAACGACTTTGTCTCATTCACAATTCCCATATTAGAACCAAACAATAAAATATCATCTACATACAGGTATAAAATGATACATGCATCACTTTTAACTTTGCAATAAACACATTTATCAGATCCATTGACAACAAAGCCAAATAATAAAATAACTTTATCAAATTTCTCATGCCATTGTTTAAGGGTTTTTTTTAGTCTATATAATGACTTAACAAGTCTACAAACTTTATTTTCATTACCAGGAGCCACAAAACCCTCAGGTTGATCCATATAGATCTCTTCTTCAAGATCGTCATACAAAAAGGTAGTCTTCATGTCCATTTGATGGACTGAGAAATCATAAATGGAGGCTAGTGCAATAAGCACCGTAATTGTGGTCATCCGAGTAATTGGAGAATAGGTGTCAAAATAATATATTCTTTCCTTTTGTTTGAACCCCTTGGCAACCAGTCTAGCCTTGTACTTATCAATGAATCCATCTGGTTTTAAAAAGATCCATTTGCACCCAATAGTAGAGCTACCACGAGGGAGGTCAATCAGTTCCCAAGTGCCATTAGAGACAATGGAGTCAATTTCACTCTTTATAGCTTCTTTCCAATGTCTTGCTTCAGGTGAAGCCATTGCATCTCAAAAAGTGGGAAGATCATCCTCAATAAGGTAAGTGATATAATCACTTCCCAAATCCTTGGTAATCCGTAGTTTCTTGCTCCTTCTTGGTTCAACCACTTTCTCGAATTAAATTGGTCTAGAGTGGAAACAAGATAGCCCAACCTCCACATCTGTCATCCTTACTACATGTTCGGGAATGAACCCAGAAGTTGAATGTACATCTGAAGAAGAAAGATTCTAAGGTACAACAACTTTCATGAGAAATACATCCTCAAAGAATGTATCTTTTCGAAGCTCAACAATAGAGTTTACATCTATGTCAGATATCTCAGACTTAATTAGTAAGAACTTATAGGCATAGTTGTTCTCTACATAACCCAAAAGACAGCATCTACGATTTTATGACTCAACTTCTTCCTGTTGTGCTCTAGGACAAGTACCTTTGCAAGGCACCCCCACACTTTGAGGTATTTTAAGCTAGATTTTCTATTTCTCTAGAGTTCAAATAGGCTATTATTCTTATGCTTCTGGGGAACTCTATTCAGAATATGGCAAGTCGTATTCAGAGCATCCCCCCACATATAGGTAGATAATCCAGAACTCCCAAGTAGAGCATTTATCATGTCATCTAGGGTTTTATTCTTTTTTTCTGCAATCCCATTAGATTGAGGAGAATATAGAGCGATAAACTCATGAACTGTGCAAACAGATCGACAATATTCATCAAGTTTGTTAGATATATATTTTCCCCCTCTATCAGACCTCAATCTTTTAAGTTTTCTACCAGTTTGTGTTTCTGCTTCATTCTTAAAATTAAGAAACTTATCAAAAGCTTCATCTTTTGATTTTAGCATATACATATAGCAGTATTTAGTGTCATCATCTATAAAAGTGATAAAGTACTTTTTATGATTTCTAGTTAACACTCCATTAAACTCATAGATATTTGTGTGCACCAGATCCAATATTTCAGAATCTCTAACAATCATATGGAATGGTTTCCTACATTGTTTTGCTTACACACATATTTCACACTTTTTAGTTTTATCTATGAAATGTTCAGGAATCATCTTTAAGTTCATTATGTATTTTACAGAATTAAAATTCACATGACCCAATCTATTATGTCATAAATCAAATGATTTTATATTATAAGCAACATTAGAGACAATGAATCAAAAGAAATATCATTATCTAATTTATTACTGCAAATATCTTCAACACGAAGTTTAAACAAACCATCATCTAAATACCCCTTGTCAATAAATGTTCAAGAATATAAAATAACAACTTTATTACATTTAAAATTAAACTCATAACCCTCTCTAAATAGACATGAACCACTTAAAATATTTATTTTAACTACAAGCACATGATGCACTCTATGTAAAGATAGAACTCGTCCTGAAGGAAACTTTAGGTCCACGCCTCCAATCCCCAACACCTTTGCATCCGTGGAGTTGCCCATAGTCACAGATCTGCCTGCAACAACCTAGTAGGAGACAAAGACGGACTTATCAGCACAAACATGCACATTTGTCTCAGTGTCAACCAACCACTCGATCAGTTGGCTCATAAACATGATAGATTTGGGGGTTAACAGAAACATACTCAGCACTGGTCCCAATGACCTCAGTCACCATATTGACTTGAGGAGTATCATCCATGGTCCCATGAGCTTTGTCCTTTTTGGAAAGACATTCCTTGGCCCAGTGCCCAACCTGTCCACGGTTCCAGCACGGTTTGTTCTTTGCCTTTTCTGGATTTTGCCCTTAGGTTTGAATTGGTTTTTCATTGCAAGTTTTGCTTTTTGGTTCTGGCCTTTAAAAGATCCGATCATCATATTCACTTTAGGCTGTTCAGTTGGCATCACAACTTGTTTTTGACTCCTATGCTCTTCCTCAATGGCTATGGCTACCATTAGATTGTCCAAAAAAATCTTTCCTCTACGGTGCTTGAGAGACATACTAATGTCTACCCAAGACTTAGGAAATTTTTCCACGATGGTCACGACTTGAAACTTCTCAAAAAGTTTCATATCAGTTTCAGCCAAACTATGAAGCAATAATAGAAACTCGTGTGCATGTTCAATGACCGACTTGCCCTGAACCATCAGATATTTCAGAAACTTGGCAACCAAGTACTTTTCAAGACCTTGGTCTTCGGTATTGTACTTTTTATCAAGTTGATCCCATAGGGCTTTCGCAGTGGTTGAAGAAAAATTGTATACATCGAACAAAGTGTTGAACAGAGCCAACAGAATGCAACCACGACATATACCATCCTTTTTTTTCACTCTACAGTCACGGTAACAGCAGCGGGATCAGGATCAAACTCAGAAACCGAAGGGCATTCAAACTCTAGAACAAATAATAAGCCTATAGTCGTGAACCAGTTTTTTATGCGTTGTTGTCAGCGCTTGAAATTCTGACTGACAATTTTTTCAGGCATACCGGACATGTCTACTTTCGGTATAAAACCTGATGCTATCGACATGCTTAGAATCTTCTCTAAGACTGTTATAATAAAAAACAGTATTATATTGTAAATCATATTACAACACAACATGATATACATGTAATATAATTGATTCAAATCGTAACAGGATTCAAGCATGTCATATTCGGTTTTAAACCAAAATTCAGACAAGATCGACAGATTAAACATATGCATTGAACAAAATAAAAACAACAATGAAAGCATGTTAATATTCTGCAAAAAGCTAAGGCATATAAAAATACTCTCTTTAAGAGAAGATTCGCCCCCACATACGGTGTAAAAAGGTCGGGCGTCCTTCTCCCAGGATACAGTAGCCTCGGTGATCTGGATCGGTGCACTCCGATGGTAGATCACCCTTCGAAGATAACTTCAGCAAACGGCTTATGCAGAACTTCCATTTTCGAGAAACACCCACAGGGAAAATGAGAGAGAGAGAGAGCAGGGAGAGAGAAAACAAAAACGTGAGAGTCATTTGCGTCTTCGTCTGTGTAATTGCAGCCCTCTAACCACGTTTTATAACCCCTGAACGAGTACTAAAATGTAGAAGAGACCTGTTACCATTTACAAAGTAACGTAGACTTAGAATGGATATGGCTCTAAAGGGCTAATTACCCAAACCTAAGCCTGACCCTTACCCGGCTCGGTACGGTGGGTGGGCGCACGCTCGCGTGTGTGTGATAGCCATCATATCCCCTTGTTCTTTGGAACAAGTGATAGAATCTTCATGTAGGTTATAAAGCCTACAACCTTTTTGAGATTCTTCAATATGGGACTATTCCACATCATCAAAGTCCAAAAGTACTCCATAAAGGAGTGATCCCCATATTGTTTTCTCCTTTGAATTAACTTCACATCTCTTCTTACATCCAACCGATTGGGCCTTCCTAAAAGGGACACTTAAAAACTTCGGATTCAGGAACACATGGACGAAAAGAGTAATGACATGCGTACGAACTCCTTCCTATGCAGTCATAGTGAATGGGAAAGTGACTCATCTTTTTTGGGGTAGTAGGGGCATATGCCAGGGAGACCCGATGTCATCTTACTTGTTTTTGCTTGTAATAGAGCGATTCACCAGGCACCTTAACTGGTATGTGTTAATAGGCCGTATATTTCCTGTATCAGTTGGAGACTTTTGGTGGCACCACTCGTTTTACGCAGATGACACAATGTTTTTTGTTAGAGATCGAAAAGAATTTGTCAACTATTTCATAGAAAGCATGGAGTTGTTTGAATACGTGTCTGGGCTTCAGATAAGCAAAGAAAAGTCATCATTCATTCCATGTAAACCTCTCTCTAGGAAGAACGCTGAGCATCACCAACAAATGTGGCTGAAAGGTGGTAGAACTGCCCATATCTTATTTAGGATTATCGTTGTTCAAGGAGAGGCTCTGCCGAATTTAGCGTGAAGGACTGCTGGCAAAGTTCCATGCAAGGGTGGCGAAGTGGAATAGTAGAAAACTATTGATGGCAGCAAGGCTTACACTTATCAGATCGATATTCCAATCATTCCATGTCTACTAGATGGGGCATTTCAACTCCCAGCCACCGTAATCAAGAAGATTAAAAAGATAATGTGTGCTTTTTATGGTAGGACGCTGAGAACCACAAAGCAATGCATCAACTGTGTTGGGAACATATATGCAGACCGTTGGATGAGGGGGGCTGGGCATCTGAAGCGTGAGCGACACGAACAGGGCCTACTTGGCCAAGAATATATGGAGAATTCTACAGAATCAACAATCAACTTAGACACAATTGACAAGAATCAAATTTGTAAGTAATGACTAATTATGGTTTCCAGAAAAAGGTCTCAAGGCCTCGTATGGATGGCAGGGCATTGTGCAGACTACGAAAAGAATTCAAGAACTCATTACTTGGAAGGTGAGGAAGGGAGATCATATAGAATTCTGGTTTGACTTATGGTGCGATGGAGGGCCTCTCATCAACCATCTCCCATTGAACACATGCCAAGTTATGTACCACAGTCTGAGGGGGATAAAAGTATGTGAATTAATTTATAAAGAACATGTGCCGAGATGCATACTCAAGGAGCAGATACTCAGAGTCCCAAACACAATCAAAGCAAAGGTTACTGATTTGGATTCTAGCCAAGGAATTCACAATTAAATCGACATGGAACTGCATAAGGACAAAATAAAGAGGCAATAGATACGGATTTTTAACTACATACAGCTGCGAAAGTCATAATAAGAAGTAATTATTAGCTATGATTTAATAAAAAATTGTAGCTAATAATGGGTTATGAAACTTTTAACTATGACTCATTGTCTTTTAACTAGGGCTTCATACCGTAGTTAATAATCCTGCCAAACTTTTGGCAGAGCAGATAAAAACAAAGTATTAACGACAGTAGTTGAAAGTCGTAGTTAAAAGGAGTTATTAACTATGGTTTAATAAAGAGTCGTAGCTAATAATGAGTTCTAGGACTTTTATCTAGAGCCTATTGACTTTTAACTACAACTTCATACCATAGTTAATACTCACTCCTGCTAGGCTTTTCGCAAGGCAGGTAAAAAAATTCTCTCTTGTTTAAGGCTCTCCTCCCTTTTTTTCTCCTCTCGCTCTCCTTCCTTGCACCAGCCCGCATCCACTCCGAGTTGCGTAGGAAAAATTTGGGAGCAAAAAATAAAAGAAAGAGAGGTCGTAAATTAGGCTAAGGAAAGACAAGCTGGAAGGTCATCTCATTGATGGAGATTTTGTCAGATTTCGATGGTTTTGGTCGTTCCAATAAGAGTCTCGCTTTCTTCTGTCGTATGGGGTGGATCTTCATAAATTCTAGGTTTTTCTTTATTCATTTCATGATACACTAAATGTTTCCCATTTTTTGTCATTTTTGGGTTTTTGAGACATTCTAGCCTATTCTTTGTTGTTTTTTGTACATCAAAAGCATGTTAATTAGATTTGAAGAGGATCATCATGTATCTGATGAAAAATCTAGGTGTTTATGTTGGGATGTGTGGCCATTATCCGCACATCTTGGCATATCCACGAACAAGGGCCCGTTCGTTGATATGCTTGGGCAGTTATCAAAACCAATTTTAAATAAACCTTTATAAAACCATTTTTTGTTTTTTGCCCGTTCCAACAATCTTGCTGAGCTTATCTGCAAAGCTGAGCCAAAGGGAAACTGAGAGATACAAGTTATAAAATGTGGACATGCTCAGTAGTCAAGTGTGTGAACAACACAACAGAAAGCCTCTCGAAGCATGCCTTAAAAACCCTTACCTTTTTTCTTCTTCCTCTCTTGCTCAAACTACTCTTGTTTCTTCTGTTGCTGTTGCATGCCTCTGTTGCGCCATCCATCAGTGGTATCAAAGTAGGATGAGATCCTTGGAGTCTGATGCATCCTTATTCTTCTTCCGCCTATCAAAACCTGCAAGGAAAGCGTGACAGGTTAGTCGGGCTTTAGGAAGCCCTCTGTTTTTTTTTACTGCAAATCTGCACAGACATGATATTTTCTTTAATGCATTTCTACTTGAGGGATTAAAAGATCAGCGACCTTTCTCTGATATGTGTTGTGTCTAATGTCTGAAAGCATGCAGTAAATATTTCCTTTTGTGTTTTGTGCTACTTCTATATATCTGAAGAGAACCATAGCTGTGATGAAGAGTTTTTTTTTCTTTCATCTATAGCAACCTACAACAAGAATATGAGTCTAAATAAATAAATAAAAACTATCCTTTGTTTGTTTGTTGTCGTTCCTTTTTTTTTGGTGACTGCTGCTACTTTATCAACGGTCCGACCTGTGACTAGCTTTTTCTGTTCTCTCTCTCTCCTTGTTTAAAACTGTAACCGGTAGGGAAGATATCCACCGGCGTTCTTGAAAAGGCAAACAAAACAATAGTATATCAGAAAACTCATTTGAGAAAACCCTAGAAAAGGAAAACACCAGAAGTCGGTCGTCCGACTACCGATTTGGTTTGGGTCTCTTCTTATAGATAGATTTGAGTCAGGAGCACTGACCCAAACACTCGGCAGAGCTTCCCGTCAGAATCCCTGGCCGAAAACTCGAAAGAGTAGTTCGACTTCTCCAACGAACTTTCGAGAGAAGAGAGAGAAAGTCAACTGAAAAATAAAATTTTCAGTCAACTTTAGGGTATTTATACCCTGTGGTGCGAAAATACATTAATGCCTCTCTGTTTTACGGGTTATTCAAAAAACCAAATATAATATTTAAAATTTTAACACACATACTTTTAAAAAAAAAATTGCTAAAAGAGGTTTGCATGTTTGATTTTACCAGAGATTCCATTATGAAGCTCGAGAATGTTTAAATTTACATAAACAGGTTTTTTTGTTTTAGTATAAATATTTCTTCATAATTTCGGCTAAAGACCGCTTATTTTTTTTTTATTGATTCTTATTTTCTCAGCATAACATTTTATAGGCCGATATTGATTCATGGTTTACTATTTTGTTTCTTAAAAAAATAATATAATAATAATAAAATAAATATAATATAATAACAATAGATAAATTGCTATAAATTAAAATATACAAAAATGTAACTGGATGACTAGTCGTGTGTGTGCTTCTGAATTTGCCAAAACTGATAAGTTAAATTGAACAACTAGTTTAATCTAAAAAAGAAGAATACATTTAGCTCTTACACTTGAGAGTTTGGAATATGTACTACATAAACAAATAGAAAATCCTGGAAAAACAGGGTCAAAAGAGAAGAAAGAAAAATATGAAAAATATTTAAGAGATGATCTTATAGCTAGAATAATTATGCTAACATATATGGATGATGACCTGATTAGAGTCTTTGAAGACTATAAAACAGTTAATGAAATGATGGAAGCAATTGGGTCTAAATATGATACTATATTTGAAGTACATGTTCAACTGCTATTAGAACAATACAACTCATATAAAATAAAAGGGACAAACAACGTAGTAGATCATGTGAACTGTATGTTGGTCATGGCAAAAGACTTAGCAATAGCTGGAAATGTGATACCTGATAAGATGCAAATCTCAACAATCTTGAATTAGTCTGCCTGTATCTTGGAGGATGGTAACCACAACACTTAGGCTGAATACTAAAAGTTTAAACCTTAATGAGTTACCTCTCCAACTGGTAATAGAACAAGAACACATGGTCAAGGACAAAAAGTCAGAACTCATGATAGCTCAAGATGTCTCATCCAACAATCAAGTACCCTTTAAATGGAACAACAATAACTTTAAAGGAAAAGAAAACAACAGGTTCAATAAAGGACATGATACCAACTTCAGAAGGTCTCAAAGAAATGGACCTCAAGTAAAGTGCTTCAAATGTGGAAAGATGGGACACATCCAAAGGAACTACTGGACAAAGACCTTCAACATAAATAATGGACAGCATGGGACACAAAACAACAAAAGAAGACCTGATAATAAAGAAGTTGTATGCGTGGTGTCTGAATGCCTCTTTGCAAACAAGGAACTCTTAGGATGGTGGGTTGATTCTGGAGCAACCCGACACATAGTCAAGACCACAAATGGATCTGTAAACATGAAAGAACTAGGTCCAGGAGAACATAAGGTGTATATAAAAAATAACACCTACTGCTGTGTACGTGGAATTGGGTCTTATAGACTTAATTTAGGTGGAACAAGTGTCCTTCTTAATAAAGTTATTTATATACCCTCGATGAGGAGGAATTTAGTTTTTGTCCCTGCATTGACTGAAAAAGGATTTGAAGTCAGATTCATTCCTGGGAAAGTCACAATAGGAAAACATAGTAGAGTCTTATTTGAAGGAATATTTATCAAAGAACATTGTATGTTTAAGCTGTGTGATAATAAAGAATCAGTTTTTGCTTATATTGATTGTGTCTTTAACATTGATATAAGTGCATGGCATAAAAGACTTGGACATATAGGCATAAAAAAAATAAAAAATTGAGCACAACATGGAATAATTCCTACATTCAATGAATCACACTTTGAAAAATGTGAAACTTGTATATATGAAAAAATGGCTAGGAAACCTTTTCCACCAAATGTTGTACGTGCTAAAGAATTGTTAGAAATAATCCATACTGATATTTGTAGACCATTTAGAGTCCAAACTCACAATGAAGAGTTATATTTTATAACAATTATTGATGATTTCTCAAGATTCGCCTATTTATATTTGATTAAACATAAATCAGAACCTCTTGAGAAATTTAAATAATTTAAAAGTGAAGTTGAAAGACAACGTGGAAGATATATTAAAATAATTAGGCCAGACAGAGGAGGTGAATACACCTCAAATGAGTTTTGTGAATTTTGTAAAGATCTTGGCATTAACAGGCAAAGAACCATGCCAAGAACACCACAACAAAATGGTGTTGCAGAGAGGTGCAATAGAACCCTCTTGAACATGGTTAGGACCATGTTGGCAGGAGCACAATTACCCAAAGTTTTTTGGGGTGAAGCTATAAATACAACAATGTATACCCTGAATAGAGTGTCTTGCAAAGTTGTCCCAACAACTCTGTATTGAAGATAGACTGGTATGAAACCAGATTTGAGCCATCTTAGGAGATGGAGATTTGTAGCACATGCTAAGATCTTGGATCCAACTATGAATAAGTTGGATAATAGATCTGTTAGAGGTATTTTTATCGGATATCCTAAAAGATCAAAAGGCTACAGGTTATATCACGAAAGGTTGGGACTGATTGAAAGTAGAGATGTTGAGTTTCTAGAAGGACTCAACAATGAATCCAGTGATCCTATTGAGGATCCCTTTGATTTAGTGGATGATTTTGATGATCAAGATAAACAGTTTGGCAATGAACCAACTGTGGATCAGTCAGGCAATGAACCAACTGATCCAAGCTCCTCTACTTCTCAAAGTTTAAGCGGTCATAAGATGACTAGAGCTCCTCTATCCTATCTGGATGATTATTATGTGTATCTGACTGAAGAGTTATGCTATTCAGTAGATATAGATGAAATGACCGACAATCTATCATATTCTGATGCTATTAAATCACATAAAGCATCAGAATGGAAAAGGGCTATGGATGAAGAAATTGAATCCATTAAAAAGAATCAAGTCTGGGAATTAACTGACCTTTCTGAAGGAAGGAAACCAGTCAGTTGTAAATGGGTTCTTAAAAGGAAGTATAAAGTTGATGGGTCAATAGACAAATTTAAAGCAAGACTGGTAGCCAAAGGTTTTTCTCAAAGGGAAGGTGCTGATTACACTGAAACCTACTCACCAGTTGCTAGGTTTGCATCCATCAGGATAATATTGTTCATAGCAGCTCATTATGATCTGGATGTGTGGCAGATGGATGTAAAAACCATCTTCTTGAATAATGACTTAAAAGAAACCATCTATATGTTTCAGCCAGAGGGATATGTCACGGATAGTGACAAAGTATACAAGTTGAAAAAATCCTTGTATGAGCTTAAGCAATCACCTAGACAGTGGTATTTGGCTTTTCATAAAGTAATAACCAAGATTGGATATGAAGTCAATCAATTAGACCACTGTGTATATGTCTGGAAAAGTGGGAGTCACTTTTGTATTTGATCTCTTTATGTTGATGATATATTGTTGACTGAAAATGATAATAATATGATAGTCAACACAAAGAGTTGGTTGTATACCAACTTCGAAATGAAAGATATAGGTGAAGCTTCATACATTCTGGGAATCAAAATTACCAAAAATCAAGAATAAAAAATTCTCAGCTTGAGTCAAGAAAGATATATTGACTATATTTTGAATAAATATAGAATGCATGACTCGAAACCCATTGAGACTCCAGTTGCTAAAGGGGTGAACTTAAGTAAAAGTGATTGTCTAGGAGAAAACCAACAAAGACTAGATGTGCTTTATGCTCAGGTTGTTGGAAGCTTAATGTACATTATGCTTTGTACAAGACCTGATATAAGTTTTGCCGTAGGTCTTGTTAGCAGATATCAAAGTAATCCTGGTTGGCCTCACTGACAGCTGTCAAAAGAATTTTTCGATATTTGAAAGGCTCAAAAGGATTACAGTTGAGTTTTCAATCTAATAAACTTGATTTGATCGAGTACTCAGATGTTGACTTTGCAGGATGCAAAGACGACATCAAGTCTACCTCTGGCTATATCTTCTTGTTTGGAAGATGTGCAGTAGTCTAGTCGTGTAAAAGCAAGGTTGTGTGGCCCTGCATACTCAGGAAGCTAAGTATATTGCATGTAATGCAGCCACAACCTTTGCAGTATGGATTAGAAGGTTCATCTGTGACATGCCTTTCCACTCCAAAGGGATATAACAGATTTGACCTGCTCATGGTGAGAATCTGAGGGATGCAGGCCAAATGACATGGGATCCTTTCTCTTTGGGTTGACAAGAGTCTGACTAGGTAGGCTCCTCTCATTGCGCCTACTCAAGGCATCAACCAACTGTCCCATTTGAGTCTCTAGCTTCGCTATTGACTGCGTGTGGAAACAAAGAGTGACCTTAATATTAGAAAATGCCTCTAACATCTTTTCCTGAAACGATGTGCTCTATGTGGGCTCCTGCGGAGAAGGCAAACTAAACTGGGGGTAGACCTATAAAAATATGGGACATGAGTAACCTTGTGAAAAGTTACTCTGTATGTGCTGTGTCTGAGAGGGTTGATGGGGTGGGTCAAAATTGGGGTGGTTTCGCCATCCCGGGTTATATGTAGGTGCAAAAGAATCATGCACGAGTCTAGCAAAACCTTGGGCAGCCTTCACCTGCTCCTTAACGAATTCAGGATATAGCAGTGTTGTTGGACACTCAAAAACAAAGTGTGCAGAGCTAGCGCATAGCTCGCACACTTTTCCTACTGGAATTCTCGAAGATGAATTGGCTAGGAATTGATCTAACTTCCTAGTCAACAGGTCAACTTTGGTTTGCAATTCGTGCTGAGACCCTACTTCAAAAATCCCAACTTTCCTAGGACCACTAGGCACAGATGTGGTCTTATCGAGTCATGAAGACAAGGCATGATGAATGACATTTTCACTCAAAATCTCAAATAAAGTTCATGCCTCGTCCTCACGGTTAGGCATGAATGTGCCCCCACATGATGAATCAACCATTTGTATGTCCTTCTCGGTCAGGCCATCATAAAAATACTGCACTAGTTGTCAATGGGGCACCTAGTGGTGGGAGCACTTGCGGAGAAGATCTTTCATCCTCTTCCAAGTCTCGTGGAATTGTTCTCCCTCAATCTGAGAAAAATTGGTTATGGCCTTACGAAACTGATTCTTCTTACCAATTGAGAAGTACTTTTTGAGGAACTCACGTTGCATTCCTTCCCAAGTGATAATCTAAATCGTATCGAGAGCCTTTAGCCAATGCTTGGCTTTATCCTTGAGGGAGAACAGAAATAACGTTAATCTCATTGTGTCATCCCCAAAATTATTGATCTGCACTATGGAGCAGATCTCAATAAACTCATCAAGATGATGATAGGGGTCTTCGTTGCTAAGGCCATAGAAATATGATAATATTTGAATTACACTGGCCTTGATCTCAAATTGGTTTGCTCCTATATCAGGTCTCGTGATGCAGGAGGCGGGAGTGTACTGATTTGGCATGAAATACTCTCTAAGAGGATGAATCAAAGGCTGACCGTCGGCCATGGTGATGGGATGATGGGCTCTCCTAACGAGAGACTCAGGATCCTCAATAGGCTCAACAAGCTCAGAGTCGAGCAATCGTCGCCCTTGCATGCACCAACGGAGTAGACCGGTGCAGCAAATGTCCTAAACTTGGGTTTTCTACCTAACTAACACACTAAGCGGCCAAACCATGCAAACCACAAAATGAGTAAAACAAAAAGCAATAATGAAAAGCTAGAAATAAACAAAACACCACACATTTGCACTCAGCAGGGTATTTGTGAAAAGCAAACTACGAGCATGGTACCAATCATGAGTAGTCACCTCTAAGGGTATCCTAATAGGTGGGTTGTGTAAGAAAAGTAAATTGGTCCCTACGTTGTGTAAACACGTGGTTCTAATCCTAAGTACGAAAAACAAATTAAACAATCCTAATTAATGAACTAAAAGTAAACTAACAACCTAAAATACGAGAACAAACACAAGGCAATAAAGTGAATACTCATATTTCGTCATTCCTCGGCAACGACGGCAAAATTTGGTGTCCTATTTTTAGAACACGATTTTAGAAATGATAGGAAAATGGTTTTAAAATGACATTTTATATAAAGACAACGTGAAAGCCCGACACCAAAAATAAAAACTGGCTCACACGAGTGGTGGAGTCTGAGTCGATCTCAGAGAACGGGGGATACTTGTATTCAAACATGCAACTAAATTATGCTTTATTGCCAAAAATAGAAAAATACGAGAAAATAAACTACTTAACTATTACATCAATATTACCCTACGTAGAGGGTTTAAACTGGTTTTATTACAAACCCAAGATAAAATGAAAATCAAATTCCTAATCTAAAAAGAACTAAAAATATCTTCTACGCTCGTGCCTCATGACGCATGTCGGATGTGCACCACCAACTGACTTGCTCGCTTGCCTTCACTCCGTGTTATTCTGCAAAACATGAATGCACAAGGCAGAAAGATGAAACAACTAGTACTATACTAAAAATAACAAATATGCAAAACAAATGAAAACAATGCAAAAATGGAAATATGCAACACGTGAAAATCAAAATGCCTAAAAATGCCTAAAATGCAAATAACGTAAAAATCTAAATGAAATTTCCTAAAATGTGATGTCGTGATATGGAATGGTGCGAAAATCAAAGGTTGTGAAAAAGGCTCAGCCTCGAAAATCAAAACAGAGTGCCATGAAGTTCGGGCTCAACCGTGAAGTTCACAGTCGGTGATGCTCAGTCAAAAATGAAAATCGGGCAATTGTTCCACAATGAAGTGCCATGAAATTCAGTCGGTGAAGTGCCGTGAAATTCTAATAAGAGCTTAGCCGGAAATGCCGTGAAGTGAGAATCGAATTCAGTCGGTGAAGTGCAACATGAATATTGTTGTGAAAACAAACTGGAACTGCCATGGAGTAGGTGTCGTGAAATGGAAATTATACAGAAACTCAAATCAAAACACCAATTCACGGCATCTCAATTCGGATTCATGGTAGAACATAAGGATTCTGGCCGATCAGACATTTCATGGTAGATACAGGCAAATCCGACTTTAGATCAGCGTCAAGCAAATCAGATTGAAGTGTCGCGAACAGGTTAGGTGTCAGAAAAATAAAAATAAAAAACATAAAAATCACGCTGTTGTGAACAGGTTATTCATGGTAATTCAAATGCAAACCTGATTTCACTTTCACGGTGAAATCGAAAATCCAGCAAAATAGGGGATGATTTCACGATGGCTCAGAGGAGTTTCGACTGGAGACACAAATGAATTCTGGTAGCTGCAGATAATCCTGCATAGCAGAGGGCAAATCCGATGACAGCTGCGAGGGGTTTTTGGTGAATGCAAAGCCGATGTTGATGAATGTTGTGAAGATCAAAGCATATGATGCTAAAGGCAATGGATGATGCATGGGAAATCAATGCAGTGGAAAATGTTATGAAGATGATATGCAAAAAAAAAAAACTGAATCAAAATGCATGAGGAATGCACATATTAAAAAGAGAGAAACTAAAAATGCTAAAAAGTGAATGCACAAGAGAAAAGAAGAGAAGGGAAAAGAAATTACCATAATTCAGATTTGGTTGAGGAGAGAATGGCCACTCCTTTGTCGTCGCCGATCTCGTTGAGAGGATCCACCGATGAAAGAGGGGTTGAGAGAAAGAGGAGAGAGAAAGAAATGGCAAGAAAAATCGATGGAGAAAGGGGTTGGGAAGAAGAAGGGAAGGGTTTGGCAATGGAGGACCCCTCCCTTCTTGGTTACGTGAAGTTTAAAAGGAGAAAGCGCTAGGTTATTTTTTTTTATTTTTTTTTACAATAACTCTACTTATTTCTAAGAATTTTCAAAAGAGGGATTGTACTAAACATTTTCTCTAAAGTGCATTTCTATAATGTTTAGTCTAACTAACCTAATTAAGGAAAATATGAATGTGCTTCTTTATTTTTCAAACTTAATCTAATTAAAATATAAACTACTAAAAAGAAATACGAGTGAAAAAAATTTGCTAACTTCTAAAAACACTAAAGTGCAGAATATAACTTGTAATTCATGCTTTTTTCGATATTTTTCTTTTTCGTGCGGTTTCTCAAAACTAACGATAAACTTGGGAATTTAATGTGATTTCTTATTGGATCATGCATAAATTAGTATGAATTAAATGTGAAATGTATGCATGATCAAACCTGTACACCTTTTTTGTGACAACCAGGCTGCTATCTCTCGGATAAAGAGTGGAGCAGATAGCTCTAAAAATAAGCATATAATGGTAAAATACTACTATATACATGATATGATTGAACGAAATGAGATAACCGTTGATTATCTACCATAATCAGACATGGTAGCAAATCCTCTCACAAAAGGGATCCCTGCGGATCTGTTTACAAAACATGTGGCACATATGGGATTAAGATACTTGTGATTATGAGGCAAATCCTTATAAAAAATTTGTAATCATTGCATGGAAAGCCCACAATAGTGGAAGCAAGGCCGGTAGATATATAGCTAAGTGGGAGATGTTGGGATGTGTGGCCATTATCTGCACATCTCGGCATATCCACGAACAAGGGCCTGTTGGTGGATATGCTTGGGCAGTTATCAAAACCAATTTCAAATAAACCTTTATAAAACCGTTTTTGTTTTTTGCCCATTCCAACAATCTCGTTGAGCATATCTGCAAAGTTGAGCCAAAGGGAAACCGAGAGATGCAAGTTATAAAATGGAGACATGCTCAGCAGTCGAGTGTGTGAACAACACAACAGAAAGCCTCTCCAAGCAAGCCTTAAAAACTCTAACCTTTTTTCTTCTTCCTCTCTTGCTCGAACTGCTCTCGTTTCTTCTGCAACTGCTGCGTCATCCATCAGTTTCTGCTCTTTTGAGCAATTCTTGGGTTTTGATAAGGTTGAGCTAGTTTTATGTGCTTTTTGTTCTTTGTTGCTTTCATCTTACGGTTTTCTCTACGTTTTTTTTTTTTTGCTTTAATTAGTAAACTAATCAAGTGTTTGGAAGGGAGATCCTTAGGTCATGATATCCCAGATCACTTGAAAATTAAATATTGTACAGTTTTGATAGGATTTTAGTACAAAAAGCCAAGTATGACTTGAATCAAATTGCTAGGATCTTAGCTCACACAGCAAGGGGGGATCCAAAAGAGTTGGAAAGATCACCCCGCAGATTGGTATCCCTCCAAGGACTTAAAGTTTCTGTGAACAAACTCAAAATTCTTGAATGAAACTGGTAGGGGTCTGCCTAACCCTAGCTTGCCTTTAAAAAAAAAAAAACTATTGACACACGATCTGAACCCTCGGTTTTGATTTTTTTTCTTTGGAAAATATCATTGGCTTTGAAAACCAATCATGCCAAATTGTCAATGCAATTAGGGCCCTGGGTTTGGAAAATATTGTGAATTATATAAGGGACCAAGTGGCATGTGCTTTTGGCATCCCATCCAGTTAAACAAGTCTCAAACCAATCGTTTGTTACACCCGCAGGGATAGAAACGTGCCTTTCCCTCCAAAGGTACCCCACAGGAAATTGCTTCCCGATGGAGAAGGTGCGACGCGCATTTCATATGAAACACATTGTGCGTAAAACTGGTGGTGCACTCACGCGAACGTTTTTTTGTTTCATCTCTTGCATAAAGATCACCCCTTTCATACGAATGCCCTTTCTCGGCCCTGTTTGGAATCTGTAGCTGGGATGGGCGTTTATGGAGATTATGCATTTGAAGAAGTGGTAGCTGCCAAATCCATTCTTTAGTGTAAATACAAAGGCGAAAGGGCCTCACTTTTCATCCCAAATGCATAAACGCCCATTCCAGCTACCAGATTCCAAACGGGACCACCAAGGTAGTTTGACCAAGATTTTACCTTGAGGCCACCAAATGCATAATTTACTAAATTGAATGCAGATTGCCTTTCTTCTCAAAAAGACAATCACCTAAATCCCACTTGTTTGTAGAATTTTTAGGCAATTCAAACATCAATGGATGAGAAAACACAAAAAAATTGTGATTTAAAAAAATCCATTTTATAATTAAAAAAAAAAATATTGTTCAAGTCAGATTCTTATTAAATCAACCATACTGAATCCATGTATGAGGTTAGATTTGATCAAAACAATTTGCATCAATAAGATTTAGAGGGGTGTGAAAGATGGGGATGAGTGGAACCAAATTGCTTTTAGTGTGGAACCCGATGTTTCGTGTACAATGGGTGGGCCCCATTGGTGTTGTTCTCAGGCCAACATTTGTTTCATCTCATGCACACAAACACATACGTGTAATTTACAAAATTCCATTCCAAGGGGGCATTTAAGCTTGTATTTGGGAGCCTTGCACTGGGATGGAAACATGGTTTCAGTGTGTTGCCAAAATATCGTTTGGCCAATGTGTGATGTTGAGAAACGGAGTTGCCAAAAAACATCCCCTAGTGAAAGGTGTTGAAATGTGGTGTTGTGCCTGCCAACCACCAGTCCCAACGCACTGTTTAAGCAATGTCACTGCTCCCAAATAGCAAGAGTATGGCGAAAACCGCAACACAGCCTACGATTCATGACTCTCAAACGTTGCCCAAATGTCGCAAAATTTCAACGTTGGGCTAGGCACTGGCACTAAATCAGCTTGTTAGTAAAATCAATCTAGTGCAGCCGGATACTGCCTCTCTAAGAACCGTCGGGTGTAAAAGGGCACAACTCAACTCGACCTAAACACGATAACTCTTTTGCATGAAGCCAGAATCGCTAGTAATCGCTGTGGTGAATTCGTTCTCAGGCCTTGTACACACCGCCCGTCACACTATGGGAGCTGGCCATGCTGGGTTGAAAACCCATTCTAAGGATTCTTGCAGTTTCGGACTATCCAGCTACAGGAGAACCAGGAATGGGGAGATCTCCCCCTTTTTCTGCCCACCTCAACCAAAACCTGAAAAGTGATAAAAACGCAATATCAAGGAACATATTAGTGTTTGGTTGCACCAAACATACACCCTACACAAGAAAAGGTATATGTTTGCCTTGTCAAAATGGTATTGTTCCAAACATACTACACAAAAACAGTGATAACGTAATTTATCATGGATTAAGTTCACAAAAGATTATATTTATTGCTTTAATATAAAACTTAATCTTATAATTCAATATGAGCATGCATGTTGCTAACTAAATTCTGGAATATTCTAATTTAGAGATCCTCAAAATTTGCATTGAATCTTATTGTTTACAAATGCTTTTAGTCTTTTTCAGAATCATGACATCATAAGCTTTGTATTCCTTCTCAAATCTTGAGAGTTTTTGGATTTAGTTGTGGTGTTTAAATTTGGCCTACATGGAGCAAACTTCTGAAACCACGATTTAGGTTAAAAAGATTTCTTATATTCTCCCTAACATTTCTATTTGAAGTCATTGCATAAATGTGGTCTGGCTCAGCCTGCTATACTTACGATCGTTGTCCTGTCAGCATAACACTCCGAGACCTAGACGCACAGGCTCAGCCTGCCATACTTATTATGTTGCAAGGTTTTATCGTGTCTTTTTTTTTTCAAGGAAAATAAACATTTCATTAGCATAAGAATATAATCAGCAAATCCCTAAGATGCTGAAACGAATCAAGTGCACACACATTGTTCTGATCCCTAAGAGGGAAGGGGCCTTCTCCTTATCACAGTTTCGGCCGATTGGCTTCTGCAATTTTGTTTATAAAGTAATTTCTAAGAGGGATCAAAGTTTGGAAACGAATTGATTATGATCAAGCGTCAAGTTGCATACTGCAGGAACAATTACTCAGAATCCCCAATACCGTCAAAAAATAGTCAATGCCCAAACTTGGGACCCCCTCAACCGGGATGAACTAGTCTGGATTCCAACCAAGGAATTCACTGTTAAGTCGGCATGGAACTCCATAAGGTCCAAACTCCGAAAGGAGGAAATCTACAAGTTAATTTGGACAAATCAGGTGTTCCCTAGAGCAGCCATCATGCTCAAGTGGGCCATTCAAAACAGACTGCAAACCCAGGAGAATCTCCGACGCCGGGGTCAGCAATTCCCCAGTCGATGCGAACTCTGCGAGCGTGCATCAGAGGACAGAGGTCATCTTTTTCTGTCCTGTCCCATGGCATCAGAGGACAGAGATCATCTTTTTCTGTCCTGCCCCATTGCCACTGGTCTATGAAACAGAACAACGAACCTTTTTGGTCTGAAATAGAAATCATCAGGTGACATCAATCAGGATATCACAAGTTGGTTCTCAATTAAGCATCAGAACAAAGGCATCCAAAGAAGCTGGTAGAGACGGCCTTTCATATTGTAATATGGTCTATATGGCTATTGCATAAAAGACAAATCCTTGAGGATTCACGGAAGACCACCTCACAGATTTGCACCGAAGGGATGGTCCTTGTCAGGGAACATGCAATCAGCTTCCTTAAAGATCAAGATCATAGCGTAGCTATCAGCTGGAGATCTCTGATCCTCTGGTCTCTCCTTAAGCAAGGCTGGTTACTTGTACAGATTAGTGGTATAGCCAAGGCTAATTGGTTCTTTGGCTTCACGGTTCGATCACACTCGGGACATTTTCTCTATGCAGGCTGCTTCTCCAAACCTCATCCTGCAGATGAAAAGGAATGGAGCGGATGGTTAGAGATTTTGGACTTGATCAAAGATGATTCCAAGGTAATCATTGAATCAGGTCGTTTTAACTTGGTTAGTAGACTCACAAAATTTTTGGAAGGGAGATCCGTAGGTTTGGATATCCCGGATCAATTGAAAATTAAACTGGATAGATTCGATAGGATTTTTGTATAAAGAGCCAAACACGGTTCAAATCATATTGCTAGGTTGTTAGCTCACACAGCCAGGGGGGGACTCAAAAAAAGTTAGAAAGATCACACCCCAGACTGGTTTCCATCGAAGGAGGACTTATAGTTATATAAAGCATACTCCATTATTGAATGAATCTGATAAGGGCTTGTATGGCATATGACAAAAGTTGGCCATTTATAGCCTCCTCTGGGGACTATCCATGCCAACCACCCAACATCCATTATGGGTGTCTGATACAGTACCTCAATGGAGAGAATGATGATGCAATGGCGTTGCTTTTCACCACTCATCTAAACAGAGTAAATGCCAATGCATGACATTCAAGTTTACAGGAAATGCATGCTGACAATCAAAATGGAACGGAGTATGAAACCCAAAAGATGGCAACAAATTCATATATATTACCAGAAAAAGAACAGAAGAGAACATCAAATTAAATAAATAGCAAATAATACCACACAATCATGTCTCATCTCTTACATATAGAGGAAGGGTGTACAGAAATGACAGACTCACCACAAGCATGGCAGAGTTGGCTTGCAAGGTAACACCTCAGAAGGAGAACCAAACTTGACGGTTGTGTTCAGTGGACTCCGTGAGACCTACATCGATTCAGCATGGTTCACAGTTATCCGATCCACTTCCTAGGTATCCATTAGTGGTGCCAAGTTGGTACCAGCCACAGCTTTTGCTCAAGCTTTGGTCAACATTACGCAAGTCCAATAAGCCACGATCAGACTAAAACACAATTTGGTCTATTCGAGAACAGATTATTACTATGAGCCATTTGTATGGATCCAGAACATGCCAGGCCCTTAACCTAACAATCTAGGCACAGACCAGGTGTGCATTCACCAATTTCAACTAGACAGACCAAGTCTCTGAGCTTTGCTATTTTATAGCCATTCTTGAGTTTAGATCCATGGATGAGTCCACCAGAGTTGTTTAAACTTGATGATCTGAGACATCAACACCATCATTTCCAATCCAGCATGTCTAAAAGCCACAAAACCTCATCCTCAGAGTTGGCAGCATCAAAGAAATCCATTTCAATGCCAAATACAAGGTTACCACCATCACCACCATCATCTTCCATCAATAGCAGAGAGAGCCAAGCCCTGATACCTGATATAAACGGATGCAAGGGTGAGAACTCCAGATAGTCGTAAGCAAATGCCCTCCCCATCCCGTCCACATAATCAAAACTTGACTTATTGATTATACGAGCAAGCTTGTTCGTATCTTTGCGAGAAACAAGCACAGAGACGTGGATGCTCTCGCTTTGAACCATGGGGAACCATGGGTTAATCGCCATCATCATCTTGTATCCTGGGCCTTCTAAACGGAGCCTGAGGACGTCGGAAATGCCAGGAGGTGGACTCTTGATGCCAGCTTGTAGGATGGGGCCAGGGACCACATCCGAGAATACGACTTTCTCATCAGACCAGACATCAATATAGAATTCCAGGTCAGCAAAGGAGAGCCTTGGGGGTAGGAGCGGTCGCCGCTGCTGTCGTTTGCAGAAAGTGGCATAGAGTTTATGATAGCCGAAGGGTGGAGGTGAGGACTTCTTGCAGATGGATGGCCATCTTTCTGCACACAGACCTTTCCAGAAGTACTCATCTTTGCCTACGTCTCGCCATTGGCGGCAGACACACATACATGCTGCAAGGTCTGAACCACTCAGAAAAGGGAAGACAGCCTTCAAGATCACCTCATAGGGCCAATCCTTGCTCATTCTGTTTCAGTTTCCAAGAAGATGGAGCCCTGTGATGCAGTTTAATTACAAGGGAAGAGATGTCTGATGCAGCAATGTGAAAAGAAATAGATAAAGCTGAATTCGGTTTAAGAAATGACACGAGACTTTACAGCTATCACCTGCAAAAAGAGGGCACAACATTCAGAATGGATACAAGTTAAACTTCTCTAGAACATAACAAGTCATACTTCTAAAGTTTAATGAATAAAAGGCAAGGCAAGATCTGCAGAAAAGTAACCTGCAGTGAAATTTTATAATGGAGCAAAGAAAGAAAGAAAATTCAAAATTCAATTTGTCATAATGAAGTGGACAGGGACAAACTTGCTATTCATAAAGCCCAGAATGAAAATCAATTTTGTCTTTGCTAAGTGAAGGAGAAGGGCAAACTTATATTGGTCTATAAAGGTGTGATTTACTCTTTATTTGGAAAAACTACAAGTTCATGTAAATAACACTTGATTATCTGTTGGTCCTATCAGATCATTAAATTACATCTTTCTATTAAGCATGTAGCCCAATCAGTGAATAAACATGGACCATAATTCTTGTTTTATTAACAATTTTGGTTCCTTGTACAAAGACTGGAAGGAATGATATAGTGGTGACACTTCTAAGCTACTGGATTATAACAAGAATGTTGGGTCTTGCTTGTAACCTCAACTTGCAAAATAGAATCCTAAAATTTTGTAAGAACATAGAATTCCCTTTGTGTTGTAGGGTGAGACCAATATAAAATCAATTCCAATTATTGTGAAATCGGAGAAGCTATAGTCATTATTTACATTGTGAGATAAGAACCATTAACTAAATATTTTAGCTGATCAAACTAAAGTTGCTAATATCATTGGATCTTATAAAATGCATCACCATGTGATACAAATATATGATTTTATATTTTTATTTGGTCCACACCATCAGGGGTTGTTGCTCAACAGATTGGTAACCATCATGCATAACTTTAGGCCAGTCAAGAAGGAAAGTAATGTAAATTTCAGATAAACTAGATGCAGTTATGATAATAAGCAGGTTGAAAGCATATCAGCCAATTGGTAACATGCAATTTGATAATGATAAGATGAAAAACACTAATGATTTGATAAGCTGGCATAAAGAGATCCACTATAGAACATTACTCGTCTAAAAGTTAAGTCAAATCTCAAAATATTTAATACATGCAAAAATGAGCAAGCTTTTAGGTTTAAAATATTGTGTTGCAAACAGAGAAAACAGTGGTAGTCAAAGCAAAAGAAAATATATAAGATCATAGATGACAAGGAGAAAATATATGAGGAAGATGATGCAAAATCCTATGCAAGGATGATTTGGTTGGCATTCATGCATAATAGGGTCAAAAACTGCAGCGGACTAATGAGGTTTGCTTATACCAGATATTAATATAAAATTTTGAAGGTCATGACTGCAGTTTCCTGTATGAAATTTAGAAATAACTGCAACAAAATTAGGGAGCAAATCAGGGCAAGCATTTATCAGATCCATGTGTGACATGGTGGACCCAACAATTCATTAAAGCTCTACTTAGGATGGTTCCAAATCAGAGCAAGGAACATATGCTCATAAGAAACTTCTAAAATCCTAATTATTGGTTGAACCTAATCAAATTTGGGTATCTAATCTAAGAAGGCCAGATGACCAGAGCATTTCTGGCCAAAAACAGAAATATGTCAGGTGAGATTCAGGTGACATACGACCTGATTGACAATCCAAATCGAAGTTAATGTCATGAATCAATTTTGCTAGTGAATACATTCATTCCATAGCTTGTTTTCACTGAGTAGCATGCCATAATCAATTATGATTCTTTTGCAATGAAATGTGAAACTTGCATTCCAAATGTTGAACCAGTGTATTTGACTGAAATGACTTTTTTTTGTTTCAGAATATAGTTAACCAACATGTTAACTAATTGATTAAGTTAAATTGGACCATTGAACATATATGCTTATTCTTATGATTCCTGATCTTTCCTAAAGATACATTAAGAAACAAATCTGGAAATGTTTGCTTGTTTGCCTAGTTGCTGATGTTGATTATTTACATACAACATGCCGATAGAGTACCTAGGGACGTTCTCTGGTGGACAATGATGAAGAAAGGTGTTTCTCTCAAGTACATTAGTATAATTAAGGATATGTATGAAGGAGTAGTAACCAATGTATGCACTTGTGGAGGGGTGACAACCAATTTTCCGATAACGGTTGGGTTACATCAAGGATATGCTTTAAGCCCTTTCCTATTTGCTATAGTGATGAATGAGCTTACGAGATCAATTCAAGAAAATGTGTCGTGGTGTATGTTGTTTGCTGATGATATTATTTTGATTGATGAGTCTAGAGTTGGGGTTAATGCTAAGTTAGAATTATGGAGACAGACATTAGAAGCAAGAGGTTTTAAGTTGAGTAAGAGTAAGACAGAATATATGGAATGTCGGTTTAGTAAGCAACGAAGTAGTGAGGGGAGTGTAGTGAAGCTTGGTGAGCAAAAAATACCAGTGGATGATTGTTTCAAATATTTGGGATCTATCATTCAAAAGTATGGAGAAATTGATGGAGATGTAAATCATAGGATAAAGGTTGGGTGGATGAAATGGAAAAGTGCAACTGGAGTGTTGTGCGATCGTAGAATGCCATTGCGGTTGAAGGGAAAGTTTTATAGGACGACTATTAGGCCCGCTTTACTATGTGGTACGGAATGTTGGGCTGCCAAGAGATATCATATTCAAAAAATGAGTGTAGCTGAGATGCGTATGCTTAGATGGATGTGTGGAAATACAATAAAAGATAAGATTCGGAACGAGGAGATACGTAAGAAGGTAGGCGTTGCACCCATTGAAAATAAGATGAGAGAGAATCGTTTACGGTGGTTTGGACATATTCGGCGAAGGCCTAATGATGCTCCAGTTAGAAGGATGGAGAAATGGGAAAATATATTAGTTAAAAGAGGTCGGGGTAGGCCTAGGAAGACTTGGATGGAGATGATAGGAAAGGATATGACTGCTTTGAACCTCACCGAGGACATGGCATTGGATAGAAATGATTGGAGGAGAAGGATTCATGTGGAAGACCCAGAATGATTTTCTTTGTTGGTTCATATCGCCGACCTCAATTGTTTTGGGATGAAGGTGTTGTTGTTGTTGTTGTATGCATTTAGTCATTTAACATCCATTTCGTCATGGAATATTGCAGCAATGAGAATGCACTATATATACCACTTATAAACTGCAATACATGAAAAGATAACCAGTTTTACTTTCGCAAAATTCTTTCCAAGTTATATGGTATCAAAACTCAAGTTTGTGAAAATCCAAATGTTAATCACCAGGTTCATCATCAGCATACAAGTATAGATGATCCTACCACCATGTCCCATTCCCCAGTGTATGCTAATTACATAATGTCATTTTAAGTATGCTATTCTTTAAAGGAATATGTAATCATCTGTATTCTTTTGTTTTTTTTTTCTGAGATTCACTTACATATTTCATGTCACTAGGGAAACAGGTGATTCTTGACAAAATTAAGTATTCCTTAATCTTTCCAAGTGGTTTATTTATGAAAGTCAATGCAACCATTGTAACTCCAACACATTCAACAAGCCAAACATGAAGAGAAGATCACCAATTTCATTTTTGGCTTTCATAATCCTTTCCCAATCGTCTCATGAACTATCTTAATCATATATATGATGTCATTTATTGTGATGCATTTGTGTCTTCATGTGTAAATGCATATGTTGCAGCAATATTTCTTATGATGTAATTCAACTACTTTTTCCTACATGTTTTTTTTATTTTATGTGGCGTTTCACTTGAGACAGAGCTTCTAAAGGCAAGATGGATGAAGCAATGATTCTATCTATCCAAAGAAATCTCCTGTGCAAATCTTGAAATATTGATTCCATTAGAGTTCAATTTGATACCACAACGGCCAGTTAACTATGTTGAGTTTCCGGTTAGCCTTAACCAATAGTAAGTCAAATAACCCCCTTCATAGCACAACGAATCTCTTTTCACCAAAAGCAAATTCAGCACGTGAATTTGCCTAGTATTCACAAACATTCGGCTTTCTAATAAGTAACGCTCTCAACAAGACCAAGGATCACAATAAGTACATCCATGAAGCTGCATCAATTTAAGAACATGATCGTATCAACTAAACCTGTGGAAAATTATCTGCACACCAACTTCTGACTTAAGGTAACCGATCATCAACGACCCAACTCTTGTCAGGCCAATCAAACTAAATATGGGCAGAATGTGCTTCGTGAAATGAACAAGTACGAACATACATTGCAAAACATTTGAGCTACAAATTATCAGAATCCACGACTTGATCATGCAAACCGAATTACTGAAAACACTAATCAAACATTCTCTCCTGGGCATTGACCTTCAATGGACATCTGCCAAGCAGACAATCTGTGCAAGACATGCAACTAGAGCCAACTAAAGGCCAATACAAGTTTTGCAGTTGTGAATCAGACTACTCCCACCGAATTTTCTGTCATCGGCTTTACCTAACCTGAGAAACATGTCAATATCCCACTCCCCAGTTGGATTCCCCCCTCAATTTTTTTCCCACATACTAATCCTATACCCTATAACCTTCTCACTTTGCATCCCCGAATGTCTGGAATCTAAATGGGTTGTCAAGATAACCACCCAATTCGATATATACCACTCAAAATTCTTTCAAGTTTCTCAATAGAAGACCATTCAATGCGATATCACATTCACAATCATTAGTCAAAAAACACCAAAAGTACAAAACATTTAAATATGGTATACTTCTAATAGAAAAAACACAAATCGGATGCTGAACATTGAATTTAATTCAGTGCAATTCGTGCTGCCCGACTGAAAAAATAATACGAGAAACCCACCTGCCCGTTTCAGAAATCAATGAAAATAAGGAGATTCATGAGTATCGGTGAGCCATCGATTCACACAACCACGCCAACAAAAAAAAAGACATCTTACAAATTGGAGAAAAACCACATCATTATATCAGAGAGAGAGAGAGAGAGAGAGACCTGACGATTTTGGTGGAGATGGAAACCCTAGAGAGACAGAGAGAGAGAGAGAGAACAATGTGAATCGTTTATGAGATTAAATTACAAAATTTTCCTTCTTGCTGTCGGTCAAGGACGCACGAACTGCACATTTTTAGGGAGGAATAAAGAAGGTTTCGCTCTAGGGGTAAACATGTAAGCTTCTCCCGCAGCCACGTTTGGATGCCAAACGGGATCTACAGCAAAAGAATATATTTTTTTGTTTTTTTTATTAATATCAAAAACCGTTTAACAGCTGCTGCAAAAGAATAACGTCCGTTTAACAGTACCGTGAAAGAATGGGACCCGGGTTATGGATCAGGTGGAACGTTGTCGTTGCAGGTCCTAAATAGGGATGTCAACGGGTCGGATCTTCAATGGACCCCAATTGAGTCTGACTAGGATCCGACTATGGGGTTCTGCCGCTCTAGTACTCTGTCTGAAGGCGGACCTAGTATAAGAGAAAGCATACCCATACCTAACAAGGATTATGTAAACCAGAACTGGTTCATACCCGCTTAAATTAATATTGTTTATGTTTTTAAAATTGATGGTCTTGCACGGTCTAGTTTGAAATTTCATAAACCATACCTGACTCAATCTGACCCCATGAATCTGATCCGAGCTCTTAAAAAAGGACCTGCTTCATTATTACGATTATATTGGATCCAGTATGGGTTGGAATGGGGTTATACCCAACAATTGACACCCCTGTCCTAAGTGGACTGGAATCTAGTTTCATTTTGGTTTATTAAAAAAAAAAAGGAAAAAAAAAGTGTTTTCTCATCCATGGGTAAGTCTCTTAAGTGATCAATTGTGACTTGCCCCCCTTATCTCAATTTATGAGAGATGTAATTTAAATCAAATTCTATGAGCATAACTTATCATCTTGCAATTCTTTAGTCAAAGACATACTTGACGAGAACTTAGACAAGATTCTAACCTCACATGCCAATATATAATGTCTCAACTTTTGAGTCGCCCAAACGAGAGCTAGGCATGTTTTCTTCAATCTATTATGTTTTTTTTCATTGTTCATAAAAATTTTACTGATATAGTAAATGACATAGTATATTTTTTCATCATTCTCGTACTAGGCAAGTAGGCATCTTAGCACTACCTCATTGACGAAACAAGTACATAAATAAAGGCTTTCTTATGATGGGAGGTTTAAGGACAGGCATATTGAAGAGGTATTGTTTAATTATATCAAAAGATTTCCAACATTCTTAAGAGTTTACATCTAGTGGTTAGGTTGAATACACTACAACAAAGCAGTAGATTAGCGACGACCACATTCCGTCGCTAATCCGTCGCTAACATGGTTAGCAACGGATTAGCGACAACGAGGCGACAGTATGCTTACGTCGCGAATATTTCGACGCTAACTGGCGACGGAACCAGGTCCGTCGCTAATTGCGACGGAATAACGAGCGCTATATTCCGTCGCCAATCCACCGGTACTAAACGGCGACCACGGCTTGGCGACGGATTTACTTCTGTCGCTATGCCATCGCTAGATTAATATGAATAGCGACGGATGGTTCCGTCGCTAATCCGTCGCAAACACGAAAAAAAATTAAAAAAAATTTATTTGAAAATTAAATACCGAGAACTGTACAATTTCTATTTCCTGTACAATTTATATTTCCTGTAAATAAAAAACAAACCACACAAAAAAATTCATATAACAAGAATCTACAACAATTAATCGTTCCACCTTAAAATTAAGAAGTTTAATTATTTACAATTCAACAATTACAATTAGAAAAAATAAAAAAAATAGAACTTCTTCAACACAGTCCTCTAATCATCGCCAAGATTTTGTGCGTCTTCTTGTTCATTGTCTTTATCTGTCTCTTCAGCTCCACTACCCTGATTATCGCTAGCAGCCTACACAAGAAAAGAACAGTCAGTATTGATAAATAAAATATAATGAAATAAATTACACACTATATGTGATTCTATCATGTGCTCATGTGTGATCTAAGGCAATAAAAAAACTCTATATGTGATTCTATCATGCTCATATGTGCTCTAAGGCAGACAAAAAGTTATATATATATATATATGATTCTATCATGCTCATATGTGTGCTAAGGCAGTCAAAAAATTGAATATGTGATTATAGCATGTTCATATGTGTTCTAAGGCATCTAAAAAAACTCTATATGTGATTCTACCATGCTCAGATGTGCTTTAAGGTAAGCAAAAAACTATATATGTGATTCGATCATGCTCGTATGTGTGCTAAGGTAGTAAAAAAATTGAATATGTGAATATAGCATGCTCATATGTGCTCTAAGGCAGGCAAAGCCAAAAATTTTATATGTGATTCTATCATAAATGATATATAACATGTTCATATGTGTTCTAAGGCAGTAAAAAAACTCTATATGTTATTATAGCATGCCCATATATGTGCTAAGGCAGTCAAAAAACTGAATATGTGATTATAATATGCTCATATGTGTTCTTAGGCAGTCAAAAAACTGAATATGTGATTATAGCATGCTCATATGTGTTCTAATGCAGTCAAAAAAACTTTATATGTGATTCTATCATGCTCATGTGTGCTCTAAGGCAGACAAAAAGTTATATATATATATATATATATATATATATATATATATATATATATATATATATATATATATGTGTGATTCTATCATGCTCATATGTGTGCTAAGGCAGTCAAAAAATTGAATATGTGATTATAGCATGTTCATATGTGTTCTAAGGCATCTAGAAAAACTCTATATGTGATTCTACCATGCTCAGATGTGCTTTAAGGCAGGCAAAAAACTATATATGTGATTCGATCATGCTCGTATGTATGCTAAGGCAGTCAAAAAATTGAATATGTGAATATAGCATGCTCATATGTGCTCTAAGGCAGGCAAAGCAAAAAAATTTATATGTGATTCTATCATAAATGATATATAGCATGTTCATATGTGTTCTAAGGCAGTAAAAAAACTCTATATGTTATTATAGCATGCTCATATGTGTGCTAAGGCAGTCAAAAAACTGAATATGTGATTATAATATGCTCATGTGTTCTTAGGCAGTCAAAAAACTGAATATGTGATTATAGCATGCTCATATGTGTTCTAATGCAGTCAAAAAAACTTTATATGTGATTCCATCATGCTCATATGTGCTCTAATGCAGTCAAAAAAACTTTATATGTGATTCTATCATGCTCATATGTGCTCTAAGGCAGACAAAAAAACTTTATATGTGATTATAGCATGCTCATATGTGCTCTAATGCAATAAAAAACTCTATATGTTATTATAGCATGCTCATATGTGCTCTAAGGCAGTCAAAACACTGAATATGTGATTATACCTGAGAGGGACCTGGAATCGAAGATCCCCTATCCTGAACAGCGGCCTTGATCTCATTTCGGAGAAAGGGGGCGACGGTGTATTGAAAGTAGTTATTCAGTGATTCATTAATGATCTGACGTACATCATCACCGGAAAGAATAGTCGGTTGCTTGGAGCTTATGTCGGCGCAAAAAGTCGGTGAGCCGTAACTGGAAAAACCAATAACTGGTGAAGTGTTCATATTACTCCCAAACCCAAACACGCGACCTTTTTTGGGTTCACCTGCTGCAGTCACCCATGCTGTAGGATCAAATGATGGATGCTGAGTAGCGTCATCGCCATATCGCTCTACCATCTATTGCTCATATGCCTCCTACAAAATAATGTTTAAAGTATTCATTAATAATTAATGATAACATTATGATAACTTGCATATATATTGCAATGATTATTAATAGAATTAATACATACCGTTGTCGTTCTCGCCTTCTCTGATACGAAGACTCTCGTGGTCTTCCGTTTATGTGTTTCTACAAGCACATCTTTATATGGTACACTGCCTCCTTTTTCTGCTTCCTGCGAAGTTAAATGACAAAAGATTTAGTACACAAGTTTGCAACAATACTTATAAAATTAATATTATATATTGATGAGTTACCATTTTCTTTAGGTGGCTCCCAAATGTCTTAGATCCACCTGTGTGTAGATGGGCTTCGGGCATCTTCGATCGATTTTGTGAAGCCTTCGCAGAGCGATTTTTAAATGCATCTCCCGCCCACTTATCGCACATTTCATCCCAGTAATCTCTCCTGATAGTAATAGAACCATGGCCCTTCCACAGTAATGGATCATCTACTACGCCAGATGCTTTTTTTGCTGCAGTCTTCATAGTGTGCAGCATGTCTGCAAATCGATTGGCAGCCACCTTCTGCCACACCTTCCTTGCATCATTTTCTTCCACCGTAGTTGCGAAGCGATTCGAAGCCTACAAATATTTTCAGAAAGTTAGTAGACATTGCTTAAATAAATTAAATATGAAACACATTAACTATGAGGAACAACTGTATACCATGAATGAGGACCACAATCTGTCTAACACCTCCTTTGGGTACTCTTTCCATTGAGCAACTGGTCCTGGTAGATGTTGAAGAAGTGAATTCCTAATCTCCCGTACTACTTCTTGTGGCTCAAACCTCGTGTTGCACATGAATTGTTACACAGTAAATATCAATATAAAATATTTAAAAGATATGCAATAATTGAAAACAAAATACTTACGGTCGATTATCGATATACACTATTCGAATGAGTCTTCTTGTGCCAGCCTGAGAAGACCCTGTTTCCTGTGTTAGCTGTTGACTTGTGTGATCAACTGGTGTAGGTGGGTCGTGTACAGGCGCAACATCATCTGTAAAAAAAATACATTAAAAATTCTCAGAATGTGCATTTGAACTAATCAAGCATCTAATTAGTTATATGATATACCTATCACAGGAGCCCGTGAAGATGAAGGCTGAGCCTGGCTACTACTGGATGAGCGACCACTATAACCTCCACGAACCATATTCTAACAAATAACATATGTCATACAATACATTCAAATAATTCACATCAAGTATTACAATGCATTCAAGTCATTCACATCAAGCATTGCAATGCATTCAAATAATTCAAATCATTGACATCAAGTATTGCACTAATTCAAATCATTCGTTAATTGCATAAATTATAATACATTCAGATAATTGAAATCATTCACATCAAGTATTACAATGCATTTGAATCATTCGTATCAAGTATTAATATACATTCAAATAAAATTTTTAATCATTCACACCAAGTATTGCAATACAACTCACATCAAGTATTACAATGCATTTAAATAGAGGTTTGTAGTATAAGATTTTGTTCACTAGCTTGAGAATTCTTCCTCGTCACTAGTTTGACTTTCTTCTTCTTCTTCTTCTTCTTCTTCATTGTTTGCCCATCCACTTGGTACATCATTTGGATCACATTCCTCTATGAATGTTTCATCGGCCAATTGAGATATGACATGCATATCATGCGCAACATCGTGACCATAAGCGAAGTCATAGACATCATCTGATTGATAGTAATCACTGTCTTCAGCTAACTCATCTTCCTGTAACTGATCATACTCGGGGTATAGTTTGGATTTCACCTTGCAAACTGCCCACCATTCATTTCTATCTGACTTTTTTATACTCGGATATGAAGTATAATAAACTTGTTGAGCTTGCGAGGCTAATATGAATGGTTCATATGTTCCAAACCTAGATTTATGATTCACCTCCACAATGCCTGAAGCTTTGTCGAGTCTTGTTGCAGTTGGATCAAACCAATGACACTTGAATATCGTAACCCTGTTATTCATGCCTAAGTAAGTTAACTCCATTATTTCCTCTATAACACCGTAGTAATCATGTTCATTTTCACCGTAGCTGCTACCCTTGACACACACGCCACTATTTATCGTTGATTTGTTTATACCGTAGTCTTTTGTATGGAATCGATAACCATTTACGATATACCCGTTGTAGCATTGCACAACTTTGGTCGGACCATTTTCTAAATCACATATTCCTTGATCTTTAACACCACCATGGCGAACCTACGCACAGACATAAACAATTATTGTGATCACGATCAATTAAGTAACTTAGTGTTGTTTATAAGTACAAAATTTATGTTAGCTTCTTTACCAACTGTTTCAACCACTCCACAAACTTAGTTTCACGTTCTTTTTGTACTTCTGCATCAGTGAGATGTGAAACTTCGCTTTGCAACTCCAGATCAAATCGTCTGCAAACCATAAATACTTATATTACCGAGCCATGTATCCACATATAGAACATAAAAGGATTTATAATTGAGTTGCATATACATATACTTACTCGATGTATAGGTCGATCGCTGAGCAATTAAAAAGAATATAGATGTGTGTTGCATCTTGCTCTCGATCTGTCAATAGCCTTGATCGGCAACTACCAAATGCATGCCCAAGTGGTTGAAATATCGACAGCTTGTCAGCTACAGTTACTTGTTCTTCATCATTGTTACGGGGCGGGCATGTGTAACGTGTTGGAATATGAGGTTCAAAGTACATAGATGAGAAATTTGAAATCTCTTCTAAAGTGTACGCCTCACAAATAGAGCATTCTACTCTTGCTTTATTACGAACCTTTTTTTTAGGTCGAACATGCATCTGACAAGAATATACATTTCAAATTTTAAATATCTGTCATTAAAGAGACAAATATAAAAAAACATATATCTTTCAAATGGGTACATCCATCGATATTGCACAGGGCCACCAACCCTTAGTTCATATGGCAGATGTATGATCAAATGTTCCATAACATCGAAAAATGCTGGCGGAAATATCTTTTCTAACAGACAAACAGTGGTGATGACAGAGTCCTCGAGATTCTTTACATCTGATACAACGACCTCCGATGCGCACAATGTTCTGAAAAATCCGCTCAACTCAGACAATACTCCCCATATAGGTTTGTCTAACATATCATGGAATGCTAGGGGTATCAATCGTTGCATAAAGATATGACAATCATGGCTCTTCAACCCATATAACTGTCCATCGTCAATCTTCACAGCCCGAGCAATGTTAGAGACATATCCATCTGGAAATCTCAGTTGTCTCAACCATTGACATACATGTTTTATTTGATCAGGTCCGAGCACGTACTTCGCCTTTGGTTTCAGTACTTTGCCATTATACTCTTTGAGTTCCAATTCTGGTCTTTTACATATTAATTTTAAATCCATACGGGCCTTCGGATTATCCTTCGTTTTTTCTTTAATATTCATTACTGTATTGAACACATTATCAAACACATTTTTCTCTACATGCATTACATCCAAATTATGTCATATCAATAGGGTCGGCCAATACGGTAGTTCCCAAAAAATAGATTTTTTCGTCCAATTGTGATCCTTCCCAAATCCACGGAAGGGTGTAGTACTACGGGCATCTGTTAATACATCTGGAAAGTATCGTAATCTTCTTAGAATCTCTATGCCGGACAATCTTGAGGATGGACCTTCTGTTTCAGTTGTGCCTGCTTTAAATGCATTCTTTTGACGTCGGAACGGATGATCGCTGGGTAGAAATCGACGATGGCAATCAAACCAGCAAGGCTTTCTTCCATGCCTCAATCTAAAAGCTTTGGAATCCTCCATGCAGTACGGACAAGCCAACCTCCCATGTGTGCTCCAACCAGATAACATACCATATGCAGGGAAGTCACTGATTGTCCATAGAACAACGACCTTCATGTTGAAATTTTGTTTTTTGTGGGCATCATACGTGGTAACACCGTCATCCCACAGTACTTTTAATTCATCAATCAATAGCCTTAGATATACATCAAGATTTTGGCCAGGTGAGGTTGGACTAGGGATCAACAGAGACAAGAAAAGATTTGGACGTTTCATACACAAGCTTGGTGAAAGGTTGTATGGAGTTACAAATACTGGCCAGCATGAGTATGGAGTTGATCTACCCCCAAATGGATTAAATCCATCTGTACATAGACCGAGTCTAACATTTCGCACTTCCATTGCGAAGTTCTGATGAGTACGATCAAAGTGCTTCCAAGCTTCAGCGTCAACAGGATGCGTGATCTTGTTTTCATCGTGTCGAACTTTATTTGCATGCCATCTCATGTGTTTAGCTGTCCTTGAAGACATATACAATCGCTGCAATCTAGGAGTGATAGGAAAGTAGCAGAGCGACTTGTATGAAACTTCCTTTGATCTCGTGCTACCATTGCCTCTTGTCTTTGGCTTGAACCGAGGATGCCTACATGACGGGCATGATATGTCATTTTCCTGCTCCTTGAAATACAACATGCAGTGATTTGGACAAACATCAATCTTTTTGTAACCCATACCTAGAGCGTTGACCATAACTTTTGCATGATAGAAATTTTGTGGCAATTTCTCATCTTTAGGCAACATACTCTTCACAATCATGCATAAACGGTCAAAACATGATTGACTCAAATTATACTCGGACTTCAAATTCATTAGTTGAAGAACTGCAGACAAGATAGTGTGACTGTCACAACCGTTCCAAAGTGGCTCATCAGCATCTCTAAGTAAATCATAAAATCTACTAGCTGCATCGTTTGGTGATTCTTCATCTATGACAGTTCTTACATCACTAGAACTCATAGCAGAACCCAGTTCTGTTCCTGCGGCATCAAATATCAAATTCGTATATGGATTATCGTGCACCACATTCACCCGTGCATCAAAATCGTTTCTAAATTCTTCTCCATGAAACGTCCAGTTCTGATAATCACTCACAAAACCCTTCCTGTATAGGTGATGTCTAACGCCATGAGGTTCTACAAATCGATTATTCTTACAAATCTTGCATGGACACCTAATCCGACCTGTGGGATCTACCGTACTGACACTTGCCGTTGCAAATTCAATAAAACTGTCAACACCATCCATATATTCATGCGATAACTCATTATCCACTATCCTACGGTACATCCATTCACGGTTTGCAATCATTCTGTCGTATGATGTTACGAATAGTATCCTAACCAGTTAAAAGAGAACCATCAGAATGCTATGATGAAGAAAATATCAAATTTATCATGCAATATATGATGTCATACAATCACAAGAATTATGATGCATGCATTGATAACTTAATATTTTCATGTGCAAACTATTCATGACACGATACATTCATTTGAAGCATGCTTTCAGTATACAATTTTACATGGAAGACATAATCAAATTGAAAGTAACTACATGTAAGCATGGATACAATCACATCAAACATTGCAATACATCGAAATAATTCATATCAAACAAATGTCAAACATGTACCTGCAGCAAACACACTTCAATATCCCACTAACTACTACCATGCATAGCATGGACTCCGTACTCCAAAAATAAGAACACTTCCATATTCATACATTAAAATCATGCTCAGCATGATCTCCGAACTCCAACAAAGCAGTCCTAGATATCACCAACTAAGTGAGTGTGTGAACAATAAAGTGTTACATTCAATAAATTAAATAACATGTGATGTGCTTGCATCACTTACTCACCATGGGTATTTACCCGATTTGCATTATTTTTGTCACTTACTTACCACGGGTGGCGGGGCACAAGCGAGTTCCGTTGAGAAATCTGCAAAAAACACTGTGTTAAAATGAATATTGAAGCTAATTAGGGAAACACAAACACTTATGCAATGCAAAAAACAACTAAACTGATGATGATATATCTAATGATGAAATGCGATGAAATAAAGTGTGCAAGTAATGTACTGCAATGAATATTGAAGCTAATTAGGGAAACACAAACACTTATGCAAAGGAAGCAAAAAGACTAAACAGAACTTTTACAAGAATGAAAAACTAAAACAACAACAACAACAACAACAACTACGCCTTCATCCCAAAACAATTGGGGTCAGCGATATGAACCAAAAAAGAAATTCATTTTGGGTCTTCCACATGAATCCTTTTCCTCCAATCATTTCTATCCAACGCCATGTCCTCGGTGAGGTTCAAAGCATTCATATCCTTTCCTATCATCTCCATCCAAGTCTTCCTAGGCCTACCCCGACCTCTTTTAACTAATATATTTTCCCATTTCTCCAACCTTCTAACTGGAGCATCATTAGGCCTTCGCCGAATATGTCCAAACCACCGTAAACGATTCTCTCGCATCTTATTTTCAATGGGTGCAACACCTACCTTCTTACGTATCTCTTCGTTCCAAATCTTATCTTTTATTGTATTTCCACACATCCATCTAAGCATCCGCATCTCAGCTACACTCATTTTTTGAATATGATGTCTCTTGGCAGCCCAACATTCCGTACCATATAGTAAAGCGGGTCTAATAGTCGTCCTATAAAACTTTCCCTTCAACCGCAATGGCATTCTACGATCGCACAACACTCCAGTAGCACTTTTCCATTTCATCCACCCAACCTTTATCCTATGATTTACATCTCCATCAATTTCTCCATACTTTTGAATGATGGATCCCAAATATTTGAAATAATCATTCACCGGTATATCTTGCTCACCAAGCTTCACTACACTCCCATCACTACTTTGTTGCTTACTAAACCGACATTCCATATATTCAGTCTTACTCTTACTCAACTTAAAACCTCTAGCTTCCAATGTCTGTCTCCATAATTCTAACTTAGCATTAACCCCAGCTCTAGACTCATCAATCAAAACAATATCATCAGCAAACAACATACACCACGGTACATTTTCTTGAATTGATCTCGTAAGCTCATCCATCACTATCGCAAATAGGAAAGGGCTTAAAGCAGATCCTTGATGTAACCCAACCGTTATCGGGAAATTGGTTGTCACCCCTCCACAAGTGCGGACATTGGTTACTACGCCTTCATACATATCTTTAATTATACTAATGTACTTGAGAGAAACACCTTTCTTCATCATTGTCCACCAGAGAATGCCCCTAGGTACTCTATCGTAGGCCTTCTCTAAATCAATAAAAACCATATGCAAATCTTTGTTCCTCTCTCTATATCTTTCAATAAGTTGTCTAAGAAGATGTATAGCTTCCATAGTTGATCTTTCAGGCATAAAACCAAATTGATTCTCCGATATCATGACAACCTTCCTCAACCTAGACTCAATCACCCTCTCCCAAAGTTTCATAGTATGACTCATGAGTTTTATACCACGATAGTTTGTGCAATCTTGTATATCACCCTTATTCTTATATAAAGGCACCAAAGTACTCTTCCTCCACTCATTAGGCATCTTATTTGTTCGCCAATGAAAAACTAAAAGATTAACAAAAATTAGCAGAACAAGAAATGCAGACAAGGAATTATCTAAACATGAAATGCAATGATGAAAAGCAAACACAGAAAAATGAAACAAGAAAATAACAAGAAAAACACAATTGGAAATTGAAATACAGGAAAACAGAAAAATGAACTTGTAAAAAAGTTCAGGAAAATAAAATTTGAATGAAATAGACAAAAAAAATCAAATAAAAGCATGAAACATAAAACTGGACAAACAAAATTTTGAATGAAAGAAAAGAAAACAGGTAAAAATTAAGAAGGTTACCAAAATAGTTTCAACTTATAGTTGATAGCATAAATACTGGCTATTTTAACTTAGATAAGCAATCACTATTTAAAATTAAGGGAAGACTCCACAAAGACACGAAAGGCATCTGGACATCCATGTGTTAGGTTTGGCACTTTGAAGCCCTAACCCAACGCATTATAGTTTTCAAAATCATAACTTTGCTAAGCATTATCTTTTTTATCAATATTTTCAAGTAAATAATTCTTTTCTAGAGAGTTTGAAGAAATCATATGTTCTCGACCATCCAAAGATATTCATGGTGACAAGTTTAATAGCTTAATATCATGAAATGAGTTCAATACACGTTTCTAGAGAGGAATAAACAAAGAAAGTGACTGAAGCCAATCAGTTACCTTACCTTTATTTGATGTATAAATAAAATAGACATTTTCCCTTAGTAATATAGCTGATATAAACATAAACTATCATGATAAAATTGTGACATTTTTATTTTAATGATAATATTGCAATCTTTTTAGAATAATAACATGGTATTTTGATTGTTTAAAATGGTTACCAAAATATCACTTTTTCATATTATTTTCAAAATATCACCCACCATGAGTGGCATCCAGCATTACCAATGATAAGACTGCAATGACCTTCTATGGAATTCAACAAAACCCTACGCTAATCAGCGGTTCCAAACCAACACTTTTAATCAGAAATTCCAAAGTCTGATAGAAGAAATATATATATGTATATATATATATATACATATATATTTGCTATTGTCTACTGTATGTACAATCATAGTGACAAAAGTTAAAAACGGCAAAATATCAGCAGTAAAAAATTCACAAGAAACGTTCAGCATGGTTTGTTTGCTAGGCTTACACTTTGGATCATCTTTTTTCGATTGTAAAAATATAATTTTTGAGTCATGAAATTTTGGTACATTGTAGGCCGCTGAATTTTTAACCCCTTGGAAACCAACTTACATGTTGCAAAAACATGATCCAATTTACTTGTGTTAAATAAACTATGCAGATCACATCTATAAAGTTAGATCTACAAAAAAGTAGGAAAAATGCGAAAAGAAGTGTTCTACTAGATTGTGTGTACACACGACTGTAGCAAATTTATATCCCTGATAGAATGATGATCTAAAATGCAACAATTCATGCACAAAAAAAAACTCAACAAAGAGATCATTCCCTACCTTAAAGTGCATGTTAGTCATTCACAATGATGGATGGCAACAGAGAATCCACCCATCAGGTCAACATAGCATCCAATTACTAAAATTACAATGATTCTTAGTACAATATAGTGAACATGACTCGACCTCAGCTCAAAGGCAAATCACAAGAGGAATCGGAGGAAGAAGAAGAAGAAGAAGAAGAAGAAGAAGAAGAATGAAGATTACCTGCGCGTCGTCGGGCGGTGGCGGGAGGCTGACGGGGAGCGGCAGCTGGCGAGCGGTGGACGACTGGCGAGCGGCGGCTGGCGAGCGGTGGACGGCTGGCGAGCGGCGGCTGGCGAGCGGTGGATGGGGAGCGGCGGCTGGCGAGCGGCGGCGGCCGAGCGGTGGCGAGAGCCGACGGGCGGCGGGAGGGAGAGGGCGGTGGGCGGGAGCAAGACAGCGAAACAGGAAAAAGAGAAAGAGGGATGGGATTAGGGATTCACTCGACATTTAGCGACGGAATAATTCCGTCGCTAAGCCGTCGTAAATCAAAATACCAAAAAAGCGACGGAATATATTTTGTCGTTACGCCGTCGCGAATTAGCGACGGATTAGCGACGACAGAGTTCCCTCTCTAAATCCATCGCTAAAATGGTGTTCTTGTAATAAGAATTAGCGACAAAAAATTGCAGTCGCTAATTCGTCGCTAAGTAGCGACAGATTATCGATAAAAGTTGTTTCCTCGCTAATCCGTCGCGAATTAGCGACAGATTATATCTCTAGCTAATCTGTCGGTAATTAGCGACGGAAAAAATCTGTCGCAAATTTCCGTCGCTAATTAACAATTTTCTTGTAGTGATATGAATCTCCTAATAACTTGAATTTTTTCTTGGAGGCTTATTAACTGCTTGAGATTGGTGGGGAAAGCATGTCATGATGGCTTTCGATGTTGCATTTGCTAATGATGAAGCCAAGAGCTTAGCAGGATGCCGCATGTCCTCCTAATAGCCTTGAGATTAGTAGGATCTATTTCAATGCTGCATTTGCTAACGATGAAGCCAAGAGCTTACTCGACTCAACACTGAAGGTACATTTTTTAGGATTTATTCTCAATTTATATTTTCTCAAGCGTTCAAAAACTCTTTTTAGTGAATCAAGGGTATGAGTCTGATTAGTTTTGTAAGATTCGTGATGTAATATGAGAGAGAGACATGCTCATCGCAAATCGAAGATCTAGAGCTAGAATCCCTTTCATCCATAGGATTTTTTGAATCCAATTATGTTGTTTGGATCTAGCTTGGATCCATTATGATGTTTGTGTTTTAGTTCAAGCCTCAATTCAAGTCACTACAAGAAAAACACCTTTACTGGCGCGTCCCCCTTGACGCAACAGTAAAAGATAATTTTCACTGGCGCTATTTTGCATAGCGTTAGTGAAAATGAGACATATTGGCGGCAGCTGTTCCATGCTAGTATACTAAATTTTTTCTTGCGCACATAATAAGTGTGCCAGAAAAAAAAAAATTTTTTGGCACAACCCAGTAAAAAGAAGTTTTTTGTTGCACACAAAAAAATGTGCCCCCAGTAAAAACACATGCATTTCGAGAAAAATATCGGAGGGTCGATTGTTTCACGAACCTTTTTCTCTCTCTCTCTATGTGTTCACTGGCCACCACTATCGGCACCTATACTATCGGCTACCACAGTTGACCTCTCTTTGTGTTCTCTCTCTCTCTGCCTCTCCCCGCATCCAACAGGCCGAATTTGCCAGCCACCATCTTTTTCTTTCTCTCCCTCTCTTTATGTTCACTAGCCATCATTGTTGTGATCGTGAAATCCCCAATAGGAGGGTTGGGTCAGGTGAAGTGCCCACCCTAACCCGACCCCAATAGGAGGGTTGGGTCTGGGTGTAGTCTTCACCCTAACCCGAATGTTGTGCCTCTCTCGCTATATATATATATATATATAGTCACTAGAATATGAGAACATTTCTAACACTTTTTTTGCAAATTCAACCATAAGGATGTGCTTGGCATGATGAATATGCTAGGAATCAACCATTGGACCGTGTATTTTCGATGAAAAATTTGTGATTTTTTAATGCTTGAATATTTATGAAGATTATGAGCCATTGATTTTAAAGCTTTGAAAAAAATTTGTTTATGCATCAAAATCAGATTATTCAAGAGCAGATTCTTATAAAACCAAGCATGTAAATCATATCCGTACAGTTAACAAAAAATCCATAAGAATTGTGGTTCACACATTAGTTCTCAATATTCTAGTGACTCTCTCTCTCTCTCTCTCTCTCTCTCTCTCTCTCTCTCTCTCTCTCTCTTGTAGTGTTATGAATCATCTCATCTGTTAATTATGCTCTGTACAGTTTTTCTTCTGTTTGGTAGGGCATTTGCTTGCCTCACGTGTATCTAATTGTTCTATATTTTTTTTATATTGCAAGAATTAATCTCAAGTATCCCCCTTCCCTTTCTTATGTATGAGTATGTAATGGCCACTATCCACCTCTCACCACCATCCTTCTCATGCATGAGTTTCTTGTATATTTCTTTATAAATATCTGGTTTATTTTTTATGACAATAATTCCTGTTTATATAGAAAGGCTGTAGTGGTTCACGATCATGGTGAAACCCATGCGTAATGGAAACTTTCAGAATTTGTGGCTATTAAGAGAGAGAGAGAGAGAGAGAGAGAGAGAGAGAGAGAGAGAGAGGTGTGAGGCCGATATAATATAGTTATATCCTCGGCATGAGTTCATATTGGGTGCAGATTACGCACAAATTCATTTGGGTCATTTTGGAACCATTGAATTGGACTTCATAAAATTTGATCAAATTATATATATCATTATAGACTCAGTTTGGATCGAGCCAGACCCAAATTTTCTGGGTTGAGATAGTCTATATTGAGTTATGCCATACTCGAGTCGAGCTGGCTGGACCCAATGGACTCTTTTGAACACGGACCATATTGGATATAGTGTTATACAAGATCCATACCAGATCTACGTGTGGAACCTTTGAGCAGGTTTGCTTTCACATGCGTTAAACATTTTCTAGTAGTTTGTTTGGATCCATCTAAAGTCGCATTTCGTGCTTTATAAGACAAGTTCATGAGTTTTGAAATTATTTTTTTCTGTTGCTCATAATAACTTTATATCAATTAGTACTTTGAGGTCTGGTTGTGGAACCAGATTTGAGATAAAATTTATACTTATTTTTTTTGGATTAAGATGGGAACCAAATTGAAACTCCATCATGCAATAATATATATGTTATTGTGATATCCTTATATATATATATATATATATATATATATATATATATATATATATATATATATATATATATATATATGTGTGTGTGTGTGTGTGTGTGTGTGTGTATATATATATAAGAAATCTGCGGATTAGCGACGGACGTCATTCGACAATAATCCATCGTAAATCTATCGCTATTCCATTTTGCGATGGATTGGCGATGGATAGTGTCTGTTGCAGTTTTCTGGTCGCTAATTAGCGACAGAACTGATCTGTCATTACTTTCATCGCTAATTCAAGACGGATTAACGAATGTCATGATTTGTCGCTAAATAAGGACTAATTTGGTTTTGCGACAGATACATATCCATCGATAATTCGTCTCTAAAATTTTATGATGGATATGTTTTGATCGCTAAATTTTGTCGCCCATTTAACGACAGATTACATTCCGTCGTAAAACATCGACTGATTTAGTTTTTGAGACAGATTAATATCTGTCCCTAATCCTGCGCTACATTCATGATGGATATTAGCGATGGATATTATCCGTCGCTAATCCATCACAAAATTTAAAAAAAAAATTATTTAAAATATAAATATCGAGAAAAAAATTCTCGTAATACAATTTATACAATCTGTGTATAAAAAATAAAGTACACATAAAAAAGATATATACAAAGCAGGTGAAACAAATTTAGCACAAGCTATAAGTGAAACAAATTTAACAACCCACTATAATCCTCGTCAAGTTCAAATTAGTTACAAGTGAACATATACAAAGAGTTTTGTTTAAAACAAGTACGTGAAACAAATTCAACACATGAATCTAATCATCGCCAAGATTTGGTGCATCATCTTTTTCATTGTCTCGATTTGTCCCTTCATACATGCCTCCATCAGCTCCTCTACGTTGATCATCTCCAACATCCTACAAGAGAACTGAAATGTTAGTATTGATAAACAAAATATAATAAAATAAATTATATACAATGCACCTAATATAAGGAAATCAAAGTAACATGTCTGAATGACGCATAGACTAGCAATAAAGTGAAAAACATTAACAGAATTCAGATATGTGTTCTAATGCTGACAAAAAAAATCATAGTGATTCAATCATGCAAATATGTGTTCTAAGGTTGTAAAAAAATGTCATAGTGATTCAAGCATGCATATATGGTTTATAAAGTTGTCAAATAAATGTGTTATGTATCATAATCATGCATATATGTGTTATAAGGCAGTCAAAAAACTTTCATAGTAATTCAATCATGCATATATGTGTTCTAAGGTTGTCAAAAAACTTTTATAGTAATTCAATCATGCATGTATGTGTTATAAGGCAGTCAAAAAACTTTCAGAGTGATGACATCATGCTTATAGATGTTCTAAAGTTGTCAAAAATTTATAGTAATTCAATCATTCATATGTGTTATAAGGCAGTAAAAAAACTTTCATAGTGATGAAATCATGCTTATATGTGTATTAAGGTTGTCAAAAAACTTTCATAGTAATTCAAGCATGCATATGTGTGTTATAAGGCAGTCAAAAAACTTTCATAGTGATGAAATCATGTTTATATGTGTTCTAAGGTTGTCAAAAAACATTTATAGTAATTCAATCATGCATATATGTGTTATAAGGCAGTAAAAAAACTTTCATAGTGATGAAAATATGCTTATATGTGTATTAAGGTTGTCAAAAAAGTTTCATAGTAATTCAAGCATGCATATATGTGTTATAAGGTTGTCAAAAATTTTATAGTGATTCAATCATGCATACATATGTTCTAATGCTAGCAATAAAAATTCATTGTGATTCAATTATTCATGCCTGACGGGCACCAAAGTTCATGTTGAATGCAGACGAAGTTCTCATGTCTCAAAAAAAGTTGCACAAGTCATTATGGACAAGGTTGGGAATGGCTTCATGTAAAAAGTCACACATTGTGTCCTGAAGAAGTTGGCGAACACCATCCCAAGAAACATCAAGGTCAATCCGATGGTAGGAGTTGATGCTGGTAAGAGAACTTTGAAAGCCCTGACTGCACGAGGCAATGACTGGTGTGGTGTTCATGTTACTCCCAAACTCGAACACAAGACCCTTTTTGGGTTCACCAGTTGCAGTCAGCCATGCTGCATGATCAAAAGGCGAATGCTGAGTGGAGTCATCGCCATATCGCTCTACCATCTGTTGCTCGTATGACTCCTACAAAGTAATGATTACAGTAGGAATTAATAATTAATAATTAAGAATTACAATATTTATGATAATGTAATTCATGGTAACTTGTATATTACAATGTTTATTAATACAATAAATACATACCGTTGTCACTCTCGCCTTTTCTGATACGAACTTTTTTGTGCTCTTACGTTTATGTGTTTCCACAAACACATCCTTGTAAGGCACAATGCCTCCTTTTTCGACTTTCTGAAAGGTTAAATGATAAAAAAATCAATTAGAAAGTATGCATAAATACTTATAAATTTGACTATATATATATATATATATATATATATATATATATATATATATATATATATATATATATATATATATATATATATATATATATATATATATATATATATTGATGAGTTACCATTTTCTTCTGGTGGCTCCCAAAAGTCCTAGAACCATCGGTGTGTAGATGAGCATTGGGCATCTTCTTTCGGTTTTGTGCAGCCGTTGTTGAGCGGTTTCAAAATTCATGACTCGCCCACTTGTCGCACATTGCATCCCAATAATCTGACATGATAGTAGAAGGGTCATGGCCCTTCCACTGCAGTGGATCATCTATCTCACCAGCTGCTTTTATTGTTGTAGTCTTCATATTGTGCAGCATGTCGACAAATTGATTGTCAGCCACCTTCTGCCATACTATCATCGCATCCTGCACCTCCTTTGCAATCGTGAAACGATTCAAAGCCTACAAATAATTTCAAAAAGTTAGTGCATATGACTATGATAAAAAATTATATATGAAACGCATTAGCTATGATAAACGATTGTATACCATGAATGGGGACCATAATCTTTCCAACACCTCCTTCGAGTACTTTTTTCATTGAGTGATCGATTCTGGTAGATGCTGAAGTAGTGACTTTCTAATTTCTTGTATTACTTCTTGTGGCTTGAATCTCGCGCTGCACATGAATTGGTACACATTAATAATCGACTATCAATATACACTATTTATAAGATAAGTATTGGACAAGTGTAATACTTATGGTCGACTATCGATATACACTATTTGAATGAGTCATCGTGTGTCAGACTGAGAAGACCCTACATTCGGTATTGTCTCGTGATGTGTATGAGTAGCTGGGGTAGGTGGGTCATGTACAGGCGAAACATCATCTACAACACAATGAGTTAGAAATTCATACAATGCACATATAAATTAATCAACTGTACATTTATTTAAATGATATACTTATTGAAGGATTACGTCACTATAAGAAAAATGCTAGTTAGCGAGGGAACTTTGCGATGGATTATTTTCGTGGCAAAGTTGCGACGAATTAGCGAGAGAAGACCAGTCGTCGCTAACTTGCAAACTTTTTACAAAATTAGCGACGAAAATATTTTTGTCGCCCACTCCATCGCTAAGTAGCGACGGATTAATGACAGAAGTTTTTGTCACAAAACCAGTCGCCCTTAGCGATGGATGTAGCAACGGAATTTTTCTTGTCGCTACTTAGCGACGGAGTGGGCGACAAAAATATTTTGTCGCTAAATGTCGATGCTACTTAGCGACGAAGTAGCGACGGAATATTTTTGTCGCCCATCCGTCGATAAATGTCGATGTAAAACACCCTAGGGCACGAAATCGATTTTTTTTTTTTACTCTCACCCGCGCCGCTCTCTCTCTCTCTCTCTCTCCTGCATCGTGCCAGTTTCTGTCCGCTCTCCGGCAACCGACACCTCCCTCTCTCCGGCTACCAGCGACCGCCCCCTCCCGCTCTCCGTCGACCGCCCCAACCCTCTCTCCGGCTATCGGCGACCACCCCCCTCCCGCTCTCCGTCGACCGCCCCATCCCTCTCTTCGGCTATCGCCGACCGCCCCCCTCCCGCTCTTCGTCGACCGCCCCATCCCTCTCTCCGGCTACCTTGGATTTGGGCCCCTCTCCCTGTTTTCGTCGACCATCACCACCGTCGTCGCGACCCCTGAGGTAAAACCCTCTTTGTTTGTGTTTTTTTATTTTTGCTTGGAGAATCCACCCGAGGCGCAAAGACCTAGCTGCACTGGCTCGGAGAAACCCTCTGTGCATACGCAGAAGCAATGACGTAGCTAGGATTCATGTGAGGGGGGCAAAAAGGGATGTAGGAAAAAAAACCGGTTTGATAGTCGGTGGTTCGGGGGTAGCGCCCCCGAAAAAAAAAATTGAGATAAATAAAAAATGGCTACAATTATTAATAAAAATCTATTTTATATGGACAAATCAAACTATTTGCTATAGTCAGAGCTGAGCTGGACTACAAAAATCAATAAAAATCTATTTCATATGGAATCAGGGCTGGGCTAGGACTGGTCTTTTAAAAAAAATAAATAAATAACTATTTTGGGAGGCAAGACTAGGCTACAGCCCAGTCCTACCCCCCCCCCCCCCCCCCCCCCCAGCCCCGCCTATGCACAGGAGGGTGATGCCCATGGGATTTTAACCCCATCCCATTACCCCCAAACCCCTTGGGTTTGCCTACATCATAAAGTTAACTGAAGATCAAATGGGCCCCTATAGCAAAATTTCACCACCTTTGTCGAACGAGTAAGCTTCCAATTCTGGTTCTGAAAGTTTTAGACTACTCGATTCGTTTAATTAGAGAAATTGAGAGTTCTAGTAGAAAAAAAGCATGATTTGTATATATATTCGCCTCCCTATTAATTTTTTTGTCACCTCCTCCCTGTATTGTTTTGTATATATATTCTTTGCAGGTACGTTGCTAAGCAAATTGTGCCTTGCTTATTGCTAAGCATTGCATGCTTTAAAATCTTCAATGCAAAAAGAAATAAGAAAAAATTTGAAAGGCAAAAGCAATTCAAATCGGGTAAATACCCGTGGTGAGTAAGTGATGCAAGCGCATCACATGTTATTTAATTTTTTGGATGCAACACTTTTTTGTTCACACACTCACTTAGTTGTTGATATCTAGGACAGTTTTGATGGAGTTTGGAGATCAAGTTGAGCATGATTTTAATGTATGTGAATAAAAGTGTTCTTATTTTTGAAGTACGGATTCCATGCTAGGCATGGTAGTAGTTAGTGGAATATTGGATTGTGTTTGCTGCAGGTACATGTTTGACTTTTTTTTGATATGAATGATTTGGATGTATTGCAATGTTTGATGTGACTGTATCCATGTTTGCATGTAGTTACTTTGAATTTGATTATGACTTCCATTTGAAATTGTATAATGAAAGCATGCTTAATTGGTTAGCATTCTGAAGATTCTCTTTTAATTGGTTAGGATACTATTTGTAACATCATATGACCAAATCACTGCAAACCGTGAATGGATGTACCGTAGGATAGTTGACACTGAGGTATCGCATGAATATATGGATGGTGTTGAAAGTTTTATTGAATTTGCAATGGCAAGTGTCAATACAGTGGATCCCACAGGTCGGATTAGGTGTCCCTGCAAGATTTGTAAGAACAATCGATTTGTAGAACCTCATGGCGTTAGACATCACCTATACAAGAAGGGTTTTGTGAGTGATTATCGGAAGTGGACCTTTCATGGTGAAGAATTTAAGAACAATTTTGACGCACGGGTGGATGTGGTACACGATAATCCATATATGGATTTGATATTTGATGCCGCAAGAATAGAACTGTGTTCTGCTATGGGTCCTAGTGATGTAACAATTGGGTAGAGAAAAAAGCATCAAACGATGCAGTTAGTAGATTTTATGATTTACTTAAAGATGCTGATGAGCCACTTTGGAATGGTTGCGAGAGTCACACTATCCTGTCTGCAGTTCTTCAAACTACTAAATTTGAAGTCCAAGTATAATTTGAGTCAATCATGTTTTGACCGTTTGTGCATGATAGTGAAAAGTATGTTGCCCAAAGATGAGAAATTGTCATAGAATTTTTATTGTGCGAAGGTTATGGTCAACGCTCTAGGTATGGGGTATCAAAAGATAGATGTTTGTCAAAATCACTGCATGTTGTATTTCAAGGATCTGAAAAACAACATATTATGCCCGTCATGTGGGCATCCTCGGTTCAAGCCAAAGACAAGAGGCAATGGTATCACGAGATTAAAGGAAGTTTCATACAAGTCACTCCGCTACTTTCCTATCACCCCTAGATTGCAACGATTGTATATGTCTTCAAGAACAGCTAAACACATAGATGGCATGCAAATAAAGTTCGACATGATTAGCACAAGATCACGCATCTTGTTGACGCGGAAGCTTGGAAGCACTTTGATCGTACTCATCAGAACTTCGCAATGAAAGTGAGAAATATTAGACTCAGTCTATGTACAGATGAATTTAATCCATTTGGGGGTAGATCAACTTTATACTCATGTTAGCCAGTATTTGTAACTCCATACAACCTTTCACCAAGCTAATGTATGAAGCGTTAGAATCTTTTCTTGTCTCTATTGATCCCTGGTCTGACCTCACCTGGCCAAAATCTTGATGTATATTTAAGGCCATTGAATGATGAACTAAAAGTATTGTGGGATGACAGTGTTATCACATACGATGCCCACAAAAAATAAAATTTCAATATGAAGGTCACTGTTCTATGGACAATCAGTGACTTCTCTGCATATGGTATGCTATCTGGTTGGAGTACACATGGAAGGTTGACATGTTCGTATTGCATGGAGGACACAAAATCATTTAGATTGACATATAGAAAGAAGTTGTGCTGGTTTGAGTGTCATCGTCGATTTCTATCTAGCGACCATCCGTTTCGAAGACACAAGAATGTGTTTCGAGCAGGCACAACTGAAATGAAAGGTCCACCGACAAGATTGTCTGGTATAGAGATTTTAAGAAGATTTTGATACTTTCCAGATGTATTAATAGATTCCCGTAGTCCGACGCCCTTCCTTGGATTTGGGAAGGATCACAATTGGACAAAGAAATCTATATTTTGGGAACTACCATATTGGCTGACCTTATTGATACGACATAATTTGGTTGTGATGCATGTGGAGAAAAATGTGTTTGATAATGTGTTCAATACAGTAATGAATGTTAAAGGGAAAATGAAGGATAATCTGAAGGCCCATATAGATATAAAAGTAATATGTAAAAGATCAGAGTTTGAACTCAAAGAGTATAATGGCAAAGTACTAAAACCAAAGGCAAGATACGTGCTTCGACCTGATCAAATAAAGCAGGTATGTCAATGGTTGAGACAGTTGAGATTTCCAGATGGATACGTCTCTAACATTGTTCGGGCTGTGAAGATCGACGATGGACAGTTATATGGGTTGAAGAGCCATGATTGTCATATCTTTATGCAACCATTGATACCCCTAGCATTCCATGATATGATAGACAAACCTATATGGGGGGTATTATCTGAGTTGAGTAGATTTTTTAGAACATTATGCGCATCGAAAGTCGTAGTATCTGAGGTAAAGAATCTCGAGGATTCTGTCATTACTACTATTTGTCAGCTAAAAAAGATATTTTCGTCAGCATTTTTCGATGTTATGGAACATTTGATCATATATTTGCCATATAAACTAAGGGTTGGTGGTCCTGTGCAATATCAGTGGATGTACCCATTTGAAAGGTATATTTTTTCTTATATTATTCTCTTCAATGACAGATATTTCAAATTTAATATGTATATTTTTTATAGATGCATGTTTGACCTCAAAAAAAAGGTTCGAAATAAAGCAAGAGTAGAAGGCTCTATTTGTGAGACGTACACTTTAGAAGAGATTTCAAATTTCTCATTTATGTACTTTGAACCTCACATTCCAACATGTTACACATATCCACCTCATAACGATGATGGAGAACAATTTACTGTAGCTGACAAATTGTCGATATTTCAACCACTTGGGCATGCATTTGGTAATTGTCGATCATGACTCTTGGCAGATCGAGAGCAAAACGCAGCACAAATCTATATTCTTTTTAATTGCTTAGCGATCGACCCATACATTGAGTAAGTACATATAGACGCAACACAAATCTAAATCTTTTTATGTTCTTGGCATTCATGCATGGTTCGGTAATATAAGTATTTGTTAAGTGCAGACGATTTGATCTAGAGTTGCGAAGAGAAGTTTCACATCTCACTGATGCAGAAGTGCAAAAAGAACATGAAACTAAGTTTATGGAGTGGTTGAAAGAGTTGGTAAGGATGATGACATAAATTGTCTATGTGTAAACAACACTAAGTTACTTAATTGGTCGTGATTATAATCATTGTTTATGTTTGTAGGTTCGTCGTGGTGATGTTAAAGATCAAGGAATATGTGATTTACAAAATGTTTCGACCAAAGTTGTGCAATATTACAACGGGTACATCGTAAATGGTTACTGATTCCATACAAAAGACTACAGTATAAACAAATTAACGATGAATAGTGGTGTGTGTGTCAATGGTAGCAGCTATGGTGAAAATGAACATGATTACTACGGTGTTATAGAAGAAATAATGGAGTTGACTTACTTAGGCATGAATAATAGGGTAACTTTATTCAAGTGTCATTGGTTTGATCCAACTGCAACAAGAGTTGACAAAGCCTCAGGCATTGTGGAGGTGAATCATAAATCAAAGTTTGGAACATATGAACCATTCATATTAGCCTCGCAAGCTCAATAAATTTACTATACTTCATATCCGAGTACAAAGAAGTTAGATAGAAATGAATGGTGAATAGTTTGCAAAGTGAAGTCCAAATTATACCCTGAGTGTGATCAGTTACAAGAAGACAAGGTAACTGAGGAGAGTGAGTATTATCAATCAGATGATATTTATGACTTATCTTATGGTCACGATGTCGTGCATGATATGCATGTCATATCTCCATTGGTCGATGGAACATTCATGAAATAATGTGATCCAAATGATATACCAAGTGGATGGGCAAACAATAAAGAAGAAGAATAAGATGAAGAAGAGGAGGAAGAAGAAGAATATAAAAGTCAAACAAGTGATGAGAAAGAATTCTCGAGCTAGTGAGCAAAATCTTGTAATACAAACCTCTATTTAATGTATTATAATGTGTTTGAATGATTTAAATGTATTGCAATACTTGATGTGAATGATTTCAAATTATTTGAATGTATTAAAATATATTGCAATGATGTGAATGATTAGAAGGTATTCCAATGTTTGAATGTATTACATTACATTTTTTTATTTTTTGATTATGTATCTTTGATACGTATATAGTTATGATTTGAATGTATTATAATGTGTTTGAATGATTTGAATGTATTGCAATACTTAATGTGAATGATTTCAAATTATTTGAATATATTGCATGACATTTTTTATTTGTTAGAATATGGTTCATGGAGGTTACAGTGGTCGTTCATCCAGTGGTAGTCAGTCTCAGCCTTCACCTTCACGGGCAATTCTAGTAGGTATATTTTTTAACTAATTGTATACTTGATTAGTTTAAATGCGTATTCTGAGAATTTCTAACGCATTTTTCTACAGATGATGTTTCGCCTATACATGACCCACCTACACCAGTTGTTCATACAAGTCGCGAGCCAACGCAGGATGTAGGGTCTTCTCAGTCTGACATAAGAAGACTCATTCAAATAGTGTATATCGATAATCGACCATAAGTATTTTATTTTTACTTATGACTTATCTTATAAATATTGTATATTGATAGTTAATGTGTACCAATTCATGTGCAGTGCGCGCTTCGAGCCACAAGAAGTAATACGAGATATTAGGAATTCACTATTTCAACATCTACTAGGACCAGTCGCTCAATGGAAAGAGTACTCGAAAGAGGTATTGGACAGATTGTGGTCCTCATTCATGGTATATAATCATTTTTTATAGTTAATGTGTTTCATATTTAATTTTTTATTATAGTCATATCTAGTAACTTTCTGAAAATATTTGTAGGCTTCGAATCGCTTCGCGACTACGATAGAGGAATAGGATGCAAGAAAGGTATTGCAGAAGGTGGCTGCCAATCGATTTGCAGACATGCTGCACAATATAAAGACTGCAACAAAAAAAATATCTGGCGAGATAAATGATCAACTGCAATGGATGGGCCATGAACCTCCTACTATCAGGTCAGATGTTTGGGAAGCAGTGTGCGACAAGTGGGCGGGACATGAATTTCGAAACCGCTTAATGAAGGCTGCACAAAATCGAGCGAAAATGCCTGATGCTCATCTACACATAGGTGGATCTAGGACTTTTGGGAGTCACCTGAAGAAAATGGTAACTCATCAATATATATATATATATATATATATATATATATATATATATTATCAATTTTATAAGTATTGTAGCAAACCTATTAAATAATTTTTTTATCATTTAACTTCGTAGAAAGCAAAAAAAGGAGGCAATGTGTCATACAAGGATGTGTTTGTTAAAACACATAAATGTAAGACCACGGGAGAGTTCGTATCAGAGAAGACGAGAACGACAACGATATGTATTTATTATATTAATAATAATTGTAATATACAAGTTATCATAAACATTATAATTTTTAATTATTATGTCATACTGTAATCATTACTTTGTAGGAGTCATATGAGCAACATATAGCAGAGCGATATGGCGATGACTCCACTCAACATCCACCTTTTGATCCTGCAGCATGGGTGACTGCAACAGGTGAACCCCAAAAGGCTCGTGTGTTCAGGTTTGGGAGTAATATGAACACCTTACCAGTCATTGCTTCATCCAATCATGGCTCACAGAGTTCTCCCGTTAACATCAGTTCCAAGCATCCGACTGACCCGCATAATTCTCGGGATGGTGTACGCCAGCTCATTAAGGACACAATGTGTGACTACTTACATGAAACAATTTCCGACATTGTTCGTAATGAGTTGAGCAATTTTTTTTAGAACAGGGAAACTTCGTCTGCAGGTGAATCTCAGGTATGCAAGTTTCATGTTATGTATTGTATGTCGTTAAATTTCATATCACTTTGATTGCCTTAACTTAGGTGCATTGCATATAATTTATTTCAGTATATTTTGTTTATCAATACTAACATTTCCTTTCTTGTGTAGGTTGTTGGTGCTAATCAGCGTAGTGGAGCTGAAGGCGCAGATCGAGACAATGAAGAAGAGGATGCACAGAATCTTGGCGATGATTAGATTCATGTGTTGCATTTGGTGTACCTTCTTTTTGTTTAAAAATTTTAAATGTTCAATTGTAAATAATTATAACTTGCTAATTTTGTAGTGGATCGATTAATTGTTTTAGTTTCCTTTTATATGTGTTTTGACAGAAAATATAAATTATACAAGAAATACAAATTGTATTATGAGAAATTTTTTCTCGATATTTATGTTTTAAACAATTTTTTTAATTTTTTTATTTTTTGCGACGGATTAGCAACGAAAATATTCGTCGCTATTTGGTATCAGAATACAATTTAGCGACAGATTAGGGATGATTTTTATTCCTTCGCTATTTACCAGCTGGTCATTATTTTTGCGACGGATCTTAATTCGTCGCTGGGTTCATCGCTATATTAACGACGACATTAGCGACGTATATTAATCCGTCGCAAAACCAAAATCTTCTTATAGTAACAATGGCTTTGCGATGGAACTTGTCGTTCGTTAATTCATCGCAAATTAGTGACGAAATTGGCGACAGATAGTGTCTGTCGCTAATTAGCGACTATAATTTTGTGATGAAACCTATTTGTCGTTACTCTGCTGCTAATCCGTCGCTAAACACGTTAGTGACGGATTAGCGACGGAGTAGGGTCATCGTTAATTCACTGATTTCTTGTAGTGCGTGAAGATGAAGGCTGAGATTGGCTACCAGTAGGTACTCAGCCACTATGACCTCCATGAACCATATTCTAACAAATAAAAATGTTATTTGGATCAGTTATATATCTCTTGATCTTAGCATGGGCATGACATATGCATGAAATGTAAAGATTTAAAGGTCCTATATGAATCAATTTTATAACCATGCATGAAGTATGCATGTACATGCTAAGTATGCATGAAATGTAACATGATATGCAATTCTATAAACATGGATATATTATCAAATCGAGAGGGGGTCGAAGGGTGCATCATTGACATCAGTCCTGTTGGTAGTAGGGGAAAAGAGGGAACTTGGGGAGAGAGAAGGGAGCAACGAGGGTAGGTGATGTCGGCCAAGGTCGGATGCCTGACGAGGTGGTGCCGGTGAAGCTGTCGGAGAGGGAGGCGATCGCCGGAAGGGGGAGAAGGGAGGGCAAGCAACGGGGTGAGAGAGAGGGTGGAGGTGTGCGTTGGATGAAATAGAAAGGGAAAGAAGGGGGTTCACATTAGGGTTTTATGGGAAATTAGCGACGGATTAGCAATGGCAAATTTTTATCTCAAAGTTTGTCGCCAATTAGCGATGGATTAGCGACGGAAATTTTCTGTCTCTCATCCGTCGCTACGTTGCAATGAAGTTTGAGACGGGACATTTTTGTCGCTAATTAGCGATGGATTTTAAGACATATTTTTTTCTCGCAAATTCTGCAACTAATTCCAATTTTAAGGATGACTAATTTTCTCTCGCTAATTCATCACAAAATTGTGATGGATTATTTTTGTCGTAAATTTCTATCGCTACTTGTATATCATGTTTATTGATTTGTAATAGATTATGCCCATCAAGAATATTTTGGTCATTTTGTATACTTGTAATAGGTTTTTCACATAAGAGGCTGATTTGACCTTTTTATTATTTTAATTTATTTTTGTCTTTTTATTGATATCTAGAGGGTTTTTTATATTTTAGACTATAGAGTCATTGGGGTGCCTCAACATCTATATTTATAGTTGTTGAAAGCTCCCAATGATTATATTAGGGCTCTCTTGGCCCTCCTATGTTGTATATAAAAATAGACCTCTTGTTTTTATTTTCTTTAATGCTTTTCTAAGTATTCTAACTCAATAAAGATTTATTATTTTTATGTTTTGTATTTTTTTGTCTATGCCCATTGGTAGCTCTTATGATCTTATGTATTTGTCATTTATTGACTTGTGTATTGTCTTTTTGTGAACTTGTACTTGTGCACTCTTTTTTTTATCATTGTATGCTCTTGGTGGCTCTTTTGTATTTTTCTTGCTTTCATTATCAGAGCTTTACTCTCTTGTAATTTGTTATTAAACTTCTTTCTTGGTGGTGATCAGCATCTTCCTCCTAAAAGATTTATTTCATTTTCTTCAATAGAGAGTGCTTTCACTTGATCTCCCTCTTTCTTTGTTAGCTTCAATTGAATTTCAAAAGTAGATCCACTAACAAAATCCCATAACTTATTTCATTTGATATGGGTGATTACAACAAACAGTTGTTCTCATTAAGCTTAAAGAATATGACAAAAAACTCTCTTTCACCCATGCATATATATACAATATATTTATATGTATCTTAACAATCCTATCTCAACTTATGGATAGATGTTTGTGATGAGTTTAGGTAGTTGGCCATATTGTGTCATGGGTTGGATCGACCATATAATGATTTTATAAGTCTTATATATGATATTTAATCATAAGAGCTTAATTAAAAGATTTATAAAGATTAAATTCAAAAAAAATTATCATGATGTTACGAAGGATTGGCTACACGTTAATGATTGAAATAACATGCTGCTTTTAGATTATATCTTGTGAATTTCTTCTAAATTACTGAATTTAGAAATAAAAAAAATCAGAATTTTGAATTGATAATTTTTTAGTAGCATGATTACAATATTCTTGAGTTGAAAAAATTTGAAGTGTTGATTATAATTGTCACACTTGCACATAAGAGTATTTATTATTCAATTTGTTTAAGTGTTACTATGTCATTCATTCTTGGAATTTTATAAGGTGCATGTTTAACGGATAAAGGCATTGTGTCTTTCTACATGTCTAGATATCACTCATGTTTAATCATGGATGACCATTTAAGTGAGTAAATTCTTGATACTTGAAGGATCGTATCTCTTAATCATGTCTTCTATTAGAATAATTAAAATTGTTTTTGAAAACTCATGATATGTAGTTTTTGAAAAATATACCATGATCTTTTAAGGATAAAGAGATAAATTTGGATTTTACTTTATAATAAAAATGTTACATTTTGTGTAATATGAAAACCTATTATTATTTAATGGTTGTTATACCCTCAAAGTGAAGGACACAGTAGGGGTATGTATTTAGTTTTCATGATTATAAAATAATAGGGGTAATTTATAAAGCACACATTTATGAATATTTGGATAATTTATTTTTTTCTTGTGAGGGTTATACCAATATTTAAATTATTGGTATTTTTTCTTCTCATGGTTTATGTAATGAAATTAGTTGTAAATGACTTTGTTCATTTGTGCAATCTTTGTTATCAAATTCATCTTGAGTAGCCATTTATTGGGCTATAACATTCTTTGAGTGAAAGTTTGATACATATTCATATATTTGAGTATGTGTGACATGCAATAAGGTTTGTGACATCACATAAAACTCATGCTTTATTTTTCTTTTCAATTATATGTGTTTCAAATCTAATGGATCCACTTAGATCTTAGTTGGGATATAAATTTCTTGTGTGTGTGGATCTGAGTCAAATTAACTCCAACTTATACTTTATTTTTTTTTCAATTATAGGTGTTTTAGATCTAGTGGATCCACTTTGATTTTAGTTGGGATCTAAATTTCTTTTGTATGGATCTGAGTCAAATTGACTCCAACTTCACATATTTATGTTTTCTTTGAAAATTACACTAGACATGTGCTTTCAATGGATATATTTGCTTATATTTTTTGGTTCAGTGAGTTTGGAATGATAGAGAGATTGGAGTAGGATTCAAATTCAAATATACATCAAACTTGATTTAATTTTGGTTAATACTTTAGAACTCATAATGATGTTTTTGTGTTTCATGTTGGAGATCTTAATTGTGAGGATCTTTTATGAAACATGTGAATCAATTTCAAATCTTACAAGCAAATAAGTATGCTAAATGACATAATGAATGTGAATACCCAAGACTAGAAACTATCTATAACCTTGATGAAAATGTTTACCAAATGATGAGTTGTGTGAATATCCAAGACAAAAAATTATTTCAAGTCCTAACGAAAAGTTATGCAAATTGATATATCCTATTAGGCACATATAATTATTAATAGATGTTTGAAAATTAATTGATCAAATATCTCTAAATTTTGAGATAATGATATTAACATGGTCAATAGTCTTTGTGACACTTATGAATGCATAATGAAATACCAAAAGGGGAAGTATCTAGAAAAATAATTGTCTAATGATGAAAAATACTTGAGGAGTACATTTATTAATAAAAAATATAAGGAAGTGTGTGTTTTGAGTAAAATGGCATTGTCATTAAAAGGTCCCTTGCGAGATGATATGTATGTATATCGAGGGAAATAAAGCTAAAGCCTATTAAAAATAATTATTTGTGATGAAAACTCAACCACTTGATATGAATCAAACTAAGTCTATGGGAAGAAAAAGTCACCAGAGTAATTGAATGAGCACTTATATAAATATAAAGATAAAGAGTATGTTTATCTCATTCCTGATGTCAACTATTCAAAACCTGTGATTTTTCCTAAAATTTGTTTATATTAAGCTCTTAATAAGATCCACATGTCTTATGGCTAAGGTGTTTAAACCAGTTTATCACCTTTATCACAGTCACCTATATAACTGTGAAGGTTAATGTGTAACTTTATATATAGTAGACATATATTATCACCTAGAGTAAATGTGTGTTACTATGTTTAAAAAGTCTATTAGGACCTTTAGTTCAAAGCTAAGCTACTAAAGTTCAAAACTTATTATGACAAAGTATCACTAAGTTCAAACTCAAAAGATACATTTATTTATACATAGAAGATTCATAAATAGATTTATTCTTTTTATAATTTTGATCTAAGTGAAAGATTGTTGACATTGCATCTAAATATTTGCTTTTACCAAGCTTTAAATCTTGATCTTCTTTTTACTTGACTTTGACCAAGCACCTAGCTAAGCTAAGTTCATGGTTGTGTCTGTTTTAACTTTGACTTTATAAATTAGTTACTAGAGGAATTGATTGTTGACTGTTAGGCACTTAAATAAGTTAGTCGTTATTTGACCTTGGTACTTAATTGAGTTTACCGTTATGTAACAGTTACCCATTGGCGACTGAAATATGACTATTATATATTTATTTGTGAACATTCACGACTGTTAGACATTTAGTCATGGTTGTTAGACATTTATACCCCTAAGTTTATATATACTAGAAATCTTTTGTGATATGTATCTTTTCATTCTCTTGTGTTTTACCCACACTTTTCCTATTTAAAGCTACTCAAAAATGATTTTGTGATGGCAGGCAGCCTCCATAGTGCAAGATGGGGTTGTGTTTAACACCAGAATGTGTGGTTTGGTTGTATCCTAATAGCAAAGTTGCAGTCAACCTCTAAAGAATTGATCCTAGAGAGGCAAGTGTTGCTTTAAAGATAGCGCTTAATTATATTCATGCCTTCCAGCAATTTCTTTATCTGATTAAGTATATGTTTCAGCTAAGTTTTCAATTTTATTTATGAAGGTTTAATTTGATTCTTTCCGGTCATGATCAAAGCAAAATGGTATACTTCTTCCTGTTCATTGGTTTTTATAAATTTCTAATAACGATGCTGGTTGCATCACTCTTCCAGCCCTCCAGCGAGTACACCCAGCCGACCTTGCAGCAAGGTATGACCATGGTGGTTTCCAAGTGTGGTTTGACAAACCATGGCTACCCAGAGAGAGAGAGAGAGGATCAACATTATCACTCATGAAGATCAACAAAATGTTGAACTCATGAACCGAACAAAATAGAAAACAAAACTAAAAATATAGAAAAACAAAAGCTAAAGAAAAAGAAAGAACATTGTTCAGATGGAAGGAGAGGTCTCTAAGATGCATACGTAGAATCACATATACATCAACCAGGATTTTATGGACAAGATTATTAAGGATGACCCGAATTTGACGGAAAGTAGCATCATTGCGTGCCATCCAAACAAACCACAAGTAGTAAGCAACCACCACCGCTTGCAGGAATGCCCCTAGCTAGGGAGAGAGAGAGAGAGAGCATCTTAGAGGAATGCATGGACTCTGCAGCAACGGTCTCCTTCGCACCAACGAGCAACTGCAAGATTTGAAGGCGTATCATCAGTTGGGAAAAACTCATGATATAGGTAGGAATTTCTTGCAGGAGAGAGAAGGCAGGTAGGTTACTTATTCCGTAGGTCCTTTCCTATTTTTTTTTCAACCAATTGTCTAATGTGATAAGGGTAGGGGGCAGTCAAAACTGTCACCATGTTTTAACTGTATAGAGATAGGCCCTATCTACACGCCTTTCCTTAATTTTTTTTTCAGTGTGTATAGAATTGGTGACAGCTTTGGCAATCACCGCTATCCAAAGCCAAGGTTGGATTGTGTTTGCACAATGGTGACGGCTTGGGCAGTCACCATTGCATAAGTACTCCTAGCTGTTACCAATACTGAATTTTGTTGTAGTGGGATTTTAATTGCTTGGTGCGGGCCATATAACAGAGCTCAATCTCTGCAAGGCCCATCACCTGGACTGGATGTAAATCTCTAATTTTAGTTAAAAATATTTGGAAGGTAGTTTTTTAATTTTGCAGGTTGCCTTAGAATCATTGTATTTAAAGACGGCAATCTGTCTTTTGTAATTATCAGCGCATGTGTTTTCTCAATTTAACAGAGGATCTCAATGCGGCTGTGCAACTCTTACAGAACTATGTAAAATCTTTGTTCTTTGTGTGGTTGAAGTGTGTTGAGTCGTTCCCCAACATAACGAGGTGAACAGTTGTTTGGATCTTTTATTGGCTGAAGAAGATGACGTTGGACATGAAAGAGTGGTCTATTGCGTAGCCAAGTTTTCGCTACACCCGAACTGCAGTACCCTCTGTAATGCACTAAATTTCATAACTTAAAATATCTTGCATTTACATTTGAAATTTCTCAATTTAAAGTGTAATGTTCATAAAGGAATGATGCTGAGCACATTTATAGGTTCAAATTGATCAGACCAAGCTCTAGCACTCGGAACGTTCTTGTAGAGAGACAATAGTATGGTAAAGTCGAGTACACCAAATAGAATCCTCCTAATAACTTTTGAAAATGTAATGATTGCTTCCATGTATAGATAATGACACCAATATGACTTTAAATAGTGACACAGAAACTTAAAAGCTTGAGTTTGTGGTTTTGAATTTAATTCCATGAAAATTCAAATCCAAATCATTAGAGTATACTAATAACTTTTTGAAAAAAGTGGGCAAGGAGGCAACCAAAGGATACAAGAGAGCTCAACCTCTCCCGAACCCATCACCAGAACTAGATTTCTCTTTTATAAATATCAAAAAAGTTTGGAGGCCCAGAATGTATGTCATGATTTCAATTCTCTAGAGATCAAATGAGTGACAGGTGGAGAATAACTCCGGGGTTGGTCAATTCTTCCAAGGTTTTTTTTTGTTAAAGGCAAGCTCGGTTGTCTACCAGTTATGCAACGATATCATTGGGATTTTAATTTACAACGTCCAACACAAAGTGATGTGCACTAGCTGCTCTTACCAGACCCCTCCCCTCCCCTCCCCCGTTGGTGTACTCTTTCAAGGTTTATCATTATAGTGTGGGGCCAGTTTGGGCTTGATTCTGGTTACGGGTGTGTCAGCGGGTCGGGTTTACCGGGATCAAACCTTATAGGGTTCGGGTATGGTGATAAATAAGAAGACCCGGGCTTGGGTATAGTTTGTGAAATTTTATACCTGGCTTGACCCGAGTTCTGATTAAGACCCATAAATTTTTAATGTAAATATAATAAAATTTATTATTTTATTGGGTATGGTCCAGGTCTGGTTCATGTAGTTCTTATCGGGTTCTCTTATAGTAGACTCGATTAGACTTGGGTCGGGACCCGATACCATACCCAAAAATCTGATCCAAATCTGATTTCACCTAGGTCTAAACCAAACCCGACCCGTTGACACCCTTAATTCTGGTGGGTTTCTTGTGGTCCTAAAAAAGAAACACCTTACAACAACAACAACAACAACAACAACTACGCCTTCATCCCAAAACAATTGGGGTCGGCGATATGAACCAAAAAAGAAAATCATTTTGGGTTTTCCACATGAATCCTTCTCCTCCAATCATTTCTATCCAATGTCATGTCCTCGGTGAGGTTCAAAGCATTCATATCCTTTCCTATCACCTTCATCCATGTCTTCCTAGGCCTACCCCAATCTCTTTTAACTAATATATTTTCCCATTTCTCCATCCTTCTAACTGGAGCATCATTAGGCCTTCGCCGAATATGTCCAAACCACCGTAAACGATTCTCTCTCATCTTATTTTCAATGGGTGCAACGCCTACCTTCTTACGTATCTCCTCGTTCCGAATCTTATCTTTTATTGTATTTCCACACATCCATCTAAGCATACGCATCTCAGCTACACTCATTTTTTGAATATGATATCTCTTGGCAGCCCAACATTCCGTACCACATAGTAAAGCGGGCCTAATAGTCGTCCTATAAAACTTTCCCTTCAACCGCAATGGCATTCTACGATCGCACAACACTCCAGTTGCACTTTTCCATTTCATCCACCCAACCTTTATCCTATGATTTACATCTCCATCAATTTCTCCATACTTTTGAATGATAGATCCCAAATATTTGAAACAATCATCCACTGGTATTTCTTGCTCACCAAGCTTCACTACACTCCCCTCACTACTTCGTTGCTTACTAAACCGACATTCCATATATTCTGTCTTACTCTTACTCAACTTAAAACCTCTTGCTTCCAATGTCTGTCTCCATAATTCTAACTTAGCATTAACCCCAACTCTAGACTCATCAATCAAAATAATATCATCAGCAAACAACATACACCACGACACATTTTCTTGAATTGATCTCGTAAGCTCATCCATCACTATAGCAAATAAGAAAGGGCTTAAAGCAGATCCTTGATGTAACCCAACCGTTATAGGAAAATTGGTTGTCACCCCTCCACAAGTGCGGACATTGGTTACTACTCCTTTATACATATCTTTAATTATACTAATGTACTTGAGAGAAACACATTTCTTCATCATTGTTCACCAGAGAACGTCCCTAGGTACTCTATCGTATGCCTTCTCCAAATCAATAAAAACCATATGCAAATCTTTGTTCCTCTCTCTATTTCTCTCAATAAGTTGTCTAAGAAGATGTATAGCTTCCACAGTTGATCTTTCAGGCATAAAACCAAATTGATTCTCCGATATTATGACAACCTTCCTCAACCTAGACTCAATCACTCTCTCCCAAAGTTTCATAGTATGACTCATGAGTTTTATACCACGATAGTTTGTGCAATCTTGTATATCACCCTTATTTTTATATAGAGGCACCAAAGTACTCTTCCTCCACTCATTAGGCATCTTATTTGTTTGCCAAATCTTGTTAAAAAGATTTGTCAATCATTCTAAACCTTTCTCTTCCAAGCATTTTCAAGCCTCGATAGGTATACCATATGGGCCAACTGCCCTTCTTGATTTCATTTTCTTCAAAGCCTCTGCAATTTCTTTCTTTTGAATCTTACGCATGAAGTCACGATTCATCTCATGAAAAGGAATGGAGAAGTCTCCAAGATCCTGAGCATGACTTTTATTAAATAGTTTATCAAAATAATCTTTCTATCTCTCCTTAATCTTCTCATCTTTGACTAAAACCCTTTGCGTTTCATCTTTGATACATCTAACCATACCCAGATCCATCGATTTCCTATCTCTCATCTTTGCAACCCTATAAATATCCTTCTCGCCCTCTTTGGTATCCAACTTATCATAAACCTCCTTATATACCTTATCCCTCGCATTCCGAACTACTTTTTTAGCTTTCTTCTTTGCTATCATATACTTCTCCAAATTCTCATTATCACGACTCTTACTTAGATTTCTATAACACTCTCTTTTAACCTTAATAGCTAATTTGACATCCTTGTTCCACCACGATGTATCCTTACCTAGCGGTGCACCGCCTTTAGACTCACTCAATACCTCCTTAGCCACCTTTCTCATGCCACCCGCTATCTTATTCCACATTGATTCAGAATCCTCCTCGAGACACCAATTAGCTTCCTTAACTACCTGCTCTACAAACATTCCTTGTTTAGCTCCTTTCCTATACATAAGATCTAGCGTATCAATTCTTGATTAGGACAGCTGCACAAAAACTAAAAGATAAAAGTAAACTCAATCGCCCAAGCCCACATATGTATGAGCAATTTACACGGCATGTCTGGTAACATCCTGTATGTAAATTTCAGACACTCATGCAAATGAGACAATGGATCTCATTGGCACGGCTAAACAAATCATCAGAAAATGAGAGTTTGTTTTTTCATTTACGTGGACCAAAATTGCAAGGGACTTCTGTTGATTCTGATTCATATGATTTCAAATCATATTTTCATTGAAGCCACACGTGTCCCAGCAAACCAAACCATATTCATACCAACATATTTTCTATTTCCATTTTTTGCTAGTAGAGAGGAACAATCCAATCGAGATCCAAAGAACACTGAATTGGATCCGCCTAAATCTGCCAAAGATAAAACAGTTCAACCAAATGAAGATAGGAATGGGTATCCATCAAATGCATTAAGATAAGATCCTGCTAGGCATCATTATCCTATTGTATTGTGTTGTACCATGATTTTAGGAATGTTTTAAGAAAGAGATCTTCTCCTTAACTTGTAATTTTTTTTATATTTAATGAAAACCTCGCCAAGGAGATATATGCAAAGAGACTTGTGAGGTAAATCTCGTGGATGTAGGTGATTTAATGAAAACTGGTACCTGGACTTGGGTGCCTCTCATCATGTGACCAACGATTTGAGCTCGTTATCTATATATGCTCCATATGAAGGACGGGACTCTGTCAAAATTGGCAACGGTTTAGGTTTGGATATTTTAAATATTGGCTCTACTCATTTTAATGTGTTAGATTAATTCTAAACTCATTCTAAAAATTATTCTTAGATTCTAAACTCATTCTAAAACTTGTTCTTCATGTTCCAGAAATGACTCAATCTTTTATCTGATAACAAGTTTGTTTGAGACAACAAGGTGATATTTGAATTCCATCCTAACCATTGTGTTGTGAAAGATCAGGTAACCGGAAAGGAGCTCATGTGTGGGACCAGTGAGCATGGCCTTTATCTTATTCAAATTCTTACAAAAAATAATAAAGATAATTGTAATAAATCGGTTAATTTCCATTGGAGAACGTGCTACTTTGGATTTGTGGCATCAACGGCTGGGTCAACCAGCCCTTCATGTGGTGAACCAAGTTATTATGCGTTTTGATCTACCTTTTTTCATAAACTTGAAAATTTTATATGTGATGCTTGTCAACGTGGGAAGATGGGAGGGTGGTGTATGTTCTCCCTCGATGATTCACTGAATCCCACGTCTATGTTCGGGGGTCCGAATGAGCGCCACGTATGTAAGCACATGGGGCTCGTATTCCCGTGTATGTTGACATCACTTAGCATCGGAGTCTGGTGCAGTTGCAAAGACTTAAGCACCCTTTCTTGTTATTCTTGCCATAAAATGACGGTTTGAGAAAATGACAAAAATGTCCTTCATTCAAAAAAAAGGAAACAAAACGTTCAAAAAAAAGGATAAACATGTCCTCCATCCAGAAAGTCGAGGATGATGTTAACTCTTCAAAGTCTAAATAGCGATCCGACAAAATGAACCTGAGCCATCAAAAATGTTTGTTTGAACTTTTCGTCGTCATCTTCTTCTTCTTCCTTCTCTGTAAAACACTGTAAAACCCTCTCTCTCTCTCTCTCTCTCTCTCTCTCTCTCTCTCTCTCTCTCTCTCTCTCTCTCTCTCTCTCTCTCTCTCTAGAGAAGAAATTAAGAGAGGCAAAGAGTCGGCAATCCGATGGTGATCGTCATCCTCTTTCTACTAGCAGTGACCGGAATGCTGCTCTCGTCCAGCGGGCAACCGATTGTGTCGGCTCCTCCTCTGCCTTTTCAGGACACCTACAACAGAATCTTCCTCCAGTACACCTACAACGGAGTACAGCCTTCGGCTTCCCCATCATGAACCTCAAGACTGCCATTGGGATGGCTGGCGACTATAGCCTGATCACGACGAAGATCGTGCTCAAGGGGGCGGTGTTCGGCATCGCGGTTTATGAAAATCGCGTCGCACAAAAAAATGACAAATCGCAAAATCGAGTAGCGATTTATGAAAATCGCGTAGCAAAAAAAATAAATGGCAAATCACTATGTGATTTTCGTAAATCGCTATATCGAGTAGCGATTTACGAAAATCACGTAGCGAAAAAAATGGCAAATCGCTAAATCGAGTAGCAATTTATGAAAATCGCTCAGCGAAAAAAATGGCAAATCGAGTAGCAATTTACGAAAATCGCATAGCAAAAAAAAAAGAAGAAAATTCGTGGAAAAGGGTGTTATGAAAACCTCGAGCAAGAAACAACCGAAGGAAACATGAGAACCACGATTAAACAAAACACTTTATTATTCTTTTTCGATAGTTACAAGAGGGAAAGAAAAGAAAAATATTTATACAAGGCCCAAAAAAAAAATTGTCTGGCGCCGGGAGGGAGCCCCCGAACCCCCCTCCTGTAAGGGCAAAAACTCTGAATCAGGCTCCACATATTATCAAATTGAACGATGCTATCCATGCTGGGGAGAGCCCCCAGACCCCCTTCCTGTAAGGGCAAAAACTCTGAATCAGGCTCCACAACTCATCAAGTTGAACGATGTTACAGTCAATGTGCAGGTCAGTCGATGCTTGATGGAGCAATGTAGGATCGTCTGCTGGATGTGCACAGAAGCATAAAGAGAATGGAGAGAGAGTGAGAGGGTTGATGTTCATGGCCTTCTCCAGGGAGGATTCCTTTCTCGAATAATCCTGCAGTGCAGGGACTGGGTCTTAAATAACCATCTTCGGGGTACTTAAGTCTTTGCAACCACTCTTTTTTTAGAATCGTCATTTTTTTTGGCACCAATGGAGGAAAGGGTACTTAAGTCTTTGCAATCGCATCAAACTCCAACGCTAAGTGATGCTGACAAACATAGAGATACGAGCCGCACATGCTTACATATGTGGTGCTCATTGGGACCCCTAAACACAAGATGTAGCTAATGACCCTTTCGGGCGGGGGGGTGGGGGGGACATATAACCTGCTTTGTGGGAAGAGCCATCCTTTACCTTTACCTTTTGCTTTGTCTTAACATAAAATATTTGCACCATTAGATCTTATATATATATATATATATATATATATTCTGATGTGTGGGGCCAACTTTGGTGATAAGTATGGATCGGTATGTTTATTATGTCTATTTTGTTGATGCACATTCACTCTAGCGTGGGATCCTCTACAAATCCACTTATAGCCTTGGTTTGACCTCTTTTGGGACTATTGAAATGAGTTCATCACTATTCTTAACAAAAATCATTATGGAAAGAATGTTTGTTCATTTTCTAATAAATATGATAATAGTGAAACCTATCGTTATTCTGCCAATACGATGCATATTGACCGATACAGGTTGATACACACCGATACTGATAACATTGGGTAAAACCATGGTAACAATATAGGCTAGCCTATATATAGCGATACATTGGCATTTGCTTCAGAACCTATAAATTTTTAAAAAACAGCCCAAAAAATAGGTATCACGATATATTATGCGATAAGTTTTGAATAAAAACCATGATTTCCTTTCTTTTGTTCTTTTCCTTGATGCTATCTTCCAAAATGACGTGGGTTTAGAAAAGAAATCAATTTTTAAAGTATTCATTTAAGAGTTTTCTCAAAAAAAAAAAAAGTATTCACTTGAGAGATCTCATGATTCCTTAATTTATTGATATTTTGTCACCCATTTTGGTAGAAGGTAATTAATTTTTATTTTGGTTATGTTATCTATCTTTTTTTTCTTTTTTTTCCTTTTTCTTTGTGGATTTGTCATGGTCGGAGGTCTAATCCTCTTAATTATGTGCAAATCATTTCAGGTTGCACTCTATTTACCTTATTTTCTTTTAAAAAATTTTGTCATGCCATTCCTTTCCATTTAAGCCTAAATTCCTTTAGTTCATGGTATCATCTACGTTTTCTTTCGTGTGTTCCAATAATTAAGTGGTTTTTATTTTTCATTTCTGTTTCACTTGGACATCAGTGAAAAATGCCTTATAAAGAGCAAACTTTTACATCTTATTGTCTTTATCTAAGTTCACATGGGCTTATATATATGTTTACATTTTTTTTAAGATAAATTGATGGTTGCAGCTAATGAAGTATCATAGTGCCTCAAATTTACTAATTTTGGCATATATTTTAATAGTTACTAAGTTACTGATAAATTGCCTATAAAGTAAACTAAGTTATTGATAAATTAACCATATATAAGCTATATATATATAGCCCATATGTGATATGGGTGGCAAACGGTAAGTTGCCGAGACTGTCCGTCCATCTGCGGGTAAAAAGTCGTGTTAAACTTAAACTTTGTCCCAAAGCTTTTTAAAGTTGTTCTCAAATCTTGAAAGTAAATCTAAGATCTTTATAAAAAATAATCGAGGCAGGTACTCCATATAACCTAACGATCTCATCTACATATAAGTCGGTTAGATTCTCTAATGTTTGATTTACCCTGATCGGTAAGAAGTGTTCTGACTTCGTAAGGCGATCCACTATGACCCATATATAATCGTACTAGTGTCATGCCCATTCTTTGTCAAAAATTTCACTTTGAAAAAAATTATGAAGAACACAAATTTGGTAGAGGTCTTCAGACCTCAAAAGTTAATGCATACAATTTTCCTAGGGATGCAGATTGATCCAACATCCAACTCGGGTCCAGACGGGATCCAACTCACACTGTGAGATCCAGGCAATATATATCCTAGTCTGGAATAAATATGGTGGGTTTAAATGGATCCCAGCTGAAATCTGATAAACAGACACAATTGGATCCCCATATCATTTTCTTATTCAGCCCTGGCCCATTTTAACTTTTTAAATGAAAAACAAGTTTTGCCTATTTTCGGTGGATCCAGCACCAGAGGGCTCAGATCTGAACAGGAGATGAGATTGCAATGCAATATATGAGTTGAATCTGGATCCAAAAACGGGCCCAATATTTTAAATTTGCATATATGGTCGGGTCAAGTATGATCTGACCCACATTAACTGGGTCTATTTCATCCCTAATTTTGCCATGTGCAGTGGGCAATGCTGCTTGATGTGGAAAACTACCCGATTAAAATTAAGAGGATTTGTGAGAAGCAACTGTCAGATTTTACATGGGGTAGCATTCCATTAAGGGTTTGAAGACCAGATCCAATTTCCTAATCATTTGAATGGTCTGGACCCAGATCAAAATATACTCTTTGATCATCTCAAAGACCCGAACTTGTTCCAAGTCATTTCCAGATGGGCACAAAACCATGTAAACCCAGTCTTTTTCACACAAAAAAGGAAAAGATTTAAATAGATCCAACACAGATTGGATATATCCTGACCGAGTCCAAGTCCAAGTCCAAGTAGAGATCGGTAGAATCTTAATCCACACGATCCCGTCAGTAGACAAGCCTAAGCCCACTGACGGGGCTGTCAATGGGTCGGATCTGTTCTTACGCATCCCGACCTGATCCAAAACTGAATAGCTGGACTTGGCCATATGGGTACGTAAATGTCAAGCCTAGAATAATATTCAGGTCGGATCCCGGTCAGCAAAAGATTATTCAAATTGTCTAACATCCAGCCTAACCTGACCCTACCCGGTTATGTTATGTGCATTTTTAAGTAAAAATACAAGTCAAAATGGTATGGTTTGGGATCTCATTTTCTCGAACCCAAACTGGACCATGTGGTATCTGGTTCAATAACCCAAATAGGTCAGATCAATGTTGTCAGTATCAGTGAGAATCGGCCTATCGACAGATCTTTGATACGGTACAAGAGCCTGAATCGGCCCATGCAGGCCAAAACGATTCGGCAGGCATGCCTGAATCGGCCGATTTTCCATGAGTTTTCTGTTTTCACTTTTCATTTTCTTATTTTCACTTCAGTTCCATTCCGCTGCCGGCTGCACTCGCCCTTCCGCTGCTCCCAGGTTCAGCCAACCCCTACCGCAGCGGCCGCTCGCCTGCTCTCATATGCTATTGTTTACTTTACATGTTATAAATTGTTTATTTCTGTTTTTTTTTAGTTATATTGATTATTTAAATTTTTTTCTGATTTTTATTTTTTCATATTTTTTCTGATTTGTTACATGTTTCTATTTTTTTTAAAAATATTAAACTATTTATTTTTAAATAGACCGATACACCAATCGAGACAGGTCTGTCCCGATACGGGTATTTTTTGATAAAACCGATACATGTTCGATTCTGATACAACATTGGGTTCGGATAGTGATCTATTGACAGCCCTACAGCCATTGAGGCATTGTTCACAGACGGACATCTTGAGTTCGAAACCTAGAGGATGCAACCAGTGCAAAAGATGAAGCATAAGAAAAAACTCTGTGGGCAGGGAGAATATACTCGTCGAGTTTTATACCGATACGATAAATGGTGCAATGTGATTGCAGACTTTTGGTGTGCTGCCGCCTATCATCATTTTTAGGATATAACCTGTCAGCTGTGGGGCCCAACAGCAGATGAGGGATGATAAGTATGGATGGCAATGGACCCGTAAGGGGGCGGGGAACAAGGTCTCTGCCCCAGTTCCATCTCAAAATCCGGACCTCCATCTCGGTTTCATGTCCTCCATCCCCGGGTCAAATGGGGCAGGGCCCCGTTTCTCCTCTGTCTATTGCCATCTCTAAAGAAGGATTGGGGACGGAGCGGGGCAGGCAAGGCGGGGATCGAGACGGGATGGGCAAGGTGGAGGAAAGCATAAATCCATCACTGCATGTGTTTTGATTTTAACCTCCATCCGGGCCTTCATCCCCGTTTCATGTCCTACATCCCCGGTCCAAATGGGGTGAGGTGGGGGCGGGGCCAGGTGCAACAACACGTTAAAAGTGTTCCATCACATTGCAGCTGATCTTACCTTGGATTGCCCCAATATGAAACAAAAGAAAAAGTATAATGGTTGAAAACTTGAAAGTATGCGTGTGCATCTGCAGGTAAGGTGCTTGATTTTTAGCAATGGGGATGTGACTGTACCATTGTTATGATCAGGTAAGCATTATTTTTGTTTACAAATTGGTATTTCTTATTTTAGGCTTGGCTGTGGCTGTCATCTTCGTTTATGTAAAAGAATGGAGTTTACATTGGGCATGAGCAGGGATATATAAAAAATCTGGCCAGCTCAACCTTATCAAATTGAAAACTTTCATAAGAAGAAAGGGTGGATGTACGAACGGATTTACACATAAAAAGAGGTAGGTGATAATAAAAACCGAGCAACACTTGTAAGCATGGCACTTTCCCACCACCTTGATTTGATGTTTATTTCATTTATGGTGAGAAAAGATTTCATCGGAACATGTAAGAAATGATTTACACATAAAAAGAGGTAGGTGATAATAAAAACCGAGCCGCACTTGTACCAGCATTGCACTTTCCCACTCCAATGATTTGATGTTTATTTCATTTATGGTGAGAAGATTACATTGGGATTGCCAGCTCAATACTTTCTCATGAAAGTTAACATGAGACAAATGAGGTCTTTTTGAGGCTCGTTTGGTGATTGGGGCCATGGAAAAGAGTAATATCTTGTGGAACATGCATTAATGCAGGAAGATACACAATTGATGGCTGACATGGGAATGGATGCATATCGATTTTCGATTGCATGGCAGTAAGTAGCAAAGTTGATAGAACCACTTCACTTCATATTGCCACCAACTAAATTAGCATATGATTTTTTCAACCACAGTAAATTTTTTTTTTTTGACTTGCAGATGGTAATGGTTCTATAAATCAGACAGGTGTTGATCACTACAATAATCAAATAAAAGCATTACTTACAAAAGGTACAAACACACCTATTATAACATGGAAGAAAAAAGTGAGACTAATGCTCTAGGCAAATGAAAATTGAAGGAATTGAGCCATATGTGACATTGTATTATTGGGACCTTCATTAAGCTTAGATAAATACACAGGCTGGCTCGGCCCCCAAACTATTCAAGTTTTTCTTTTAGTTGTTTCTGATATGTAGTAATTTTTGAGTCATTTGTCTGATTTCTAGCTCCTATATATTTGTATTTTTAGCCCGGAATTGTACATATTGATAATGAGTTGTAATTTAGTTGTATTTGAGCTCAATGGACATGATCAATTAAGGGTTGCCCCTGATTCCATGCCAAAAGTGAATTTTTTGTTTGTATAATTTGTTCTTCCCCATCCTTGGTGCAGAAAGAAGTTTCATGATACAAAATTGTGTTAAAAGGCAAATTGGTCATCAAAGAAAGAATGTTTGGATTAGTTAGCCTTCTTGTTACAAATTATTCTATGGATGGCAACTTGAAACAAAATAATTCATGATTGGATTTCCAGTTAGAAACTTTGAATATGATTTCTGATGGAGTGTTACTTCTCTGCTAACTAATAGATAAAGTTGATTCTTACAGATTGCAGATAAACTTGGGCTTGTTTGCTTTCTTTCTTCCAGGAGAAAAAAAACAATGTAGTTATCTCTAATCTCTATAATCACTAAGCAAACGATTGTTGCCATCTATCTCAATGATGAGAACTCGATATCGGGTGGTTGGATTTGCAGTTATGCATTAAGCAACTGCAATTGTTGAGATGTAAAAGACAGTGAATGGCTCCTTTGTTTCCATATAGAACATGTATGAGATGTTTCTTAATTCTAACATTGGTATTTCTTTTTGAAGTCTAGAGGGTTACTTTAGGTGTTCCTGAACTATGTTGTTATGTGCAGAGATGATTTTGCAAACTATGCAGAAATATGCTTTCGAAAATTTGGTGACAGGGTGAAGCATTGGATCACGTTTAATGAACGGCATACTTTTGCAGTACAAGGCTATGATGTTGGACTACAGGCACCAGGAAGGTGCTGATCTTCTTCATCTGTTTTGCAGGGCACGGAACTAGGCTACCGAACCATGCATGGTTGCACATAATGCCTTGCTTTGGCATGCTAAGGTTGTCGATATTTATCGAAGAAAATATAAAGTAATAATCTCTCAAAGTGGAAATTTCTTCCTTGACTGCATCAATATAAGTGTGTTGCTTGCATATCTCAAAGTGGAAATTTATTTTAGTTAACTTGAATTTTCAATTTCGTAATTTAATTTGAAGTTTAGTTTCACGAATCGGGCAACCGATTTGCATCAATATGTGACTTTAGGGATTGAATAAAGCGAGAAAGAAAGAGAGTGTCAGTTTTTTTTTTTCTGTAGATGTAGGCCTTTGGCCGAACTATGTATATATATTCAGTGTTTTTCTCCCTTTCTCCTTCTTGATATTTAGAGAATCTTTGCCGGTAAAATCTAGAGAATCTTTGTTTTTTATTTTCGAAAGACCGGTAGAATCCAGAGAATCATGGACAGGATTTGGTACCGGGGCTCGCAGTCTTATCCAATAAGAATTTCCGAGAGTGACTTTAGGGCCTGTTTGGGATCGGTAGCTGGGATGGGCGTTTATGGAGTTTATGCATTTGAGGAAGTGGCAGTTGCTTTTGCTGCCAAATTCATCCTTTTAGTGTAAATACAAAGGAGAAAAGGCCTCACTTCCCATCCCAAATGCATAAATGCCCATCCTAGTGCCGAGATTCCAAACGCGATCACCATGGGCGTTTGACCAAGATTTTGCCTCGGGAACACCAAATGCATAAACACCCATCCAACGCCGAGGTTCCAAACAGGCCCTTGGGAAATTCTCTCCTTTCCAAAGCTGCGCAACGGGTTCCATTCTCCATCAGGCTATTTCAGTAGATCGTTCAACTGGCACGCTATTAATAAGACCTTTGGTTCACTTACAAAAAACAGAGGAGAAGAGCGAGGCTATTCCATAGTGTCTCTAAATTTTCACGTCAGCTGTAGAAGAGCACAAACATATGAGATTTGATCCAGTGCCAAACAGGAACCCATCCAAAAAATTAGTCTAAATCCAAGTCCAAATCTAATCAGAACACACATTCCAATTCTATTAATGTTAGAGAATACTGTACCTGATTCAGATCAGGTCTGGCCAGACCTGATCCATCTTCAATCTGCCATTAAAGGGGTTCAGGTGTAGGCATAACTATTTGGATCAAATGTAAATTGGATATTGACTAGTGTACGTAGAAGACAACTTGTTAGATCCAAATCACTTATATCCATATTATGCCTAATTTTACAAGCAAAACGGCTGACCTTATTTTTGTTGGATAGTTAAGGTGAAAGCATGATGGGTTCAGGTGATACTGAAAATCATCACTGATGGTGATTTTTCAATGTTCACCATATACCTATAAAGGTCATCTTGGCGCCCCTTGCTCCCAAGGGCAGTTCGGTTCCACTCATCTCCTATGTCATATACTCCTCTCAAATCTTATGATGCAAGTTGTTTTGATCAAATCTGACCTTATAGATGGATTCATCATGGTCAATTTAATATGAATCGAACCTTGGATCGTGTTTTTTCAACAAAGAAATGTGATTTTTAAATCATAAAATTTTGTATCTTGTCAACCGTTGATTTTTGAATCACCAAAAAATCCTTCATACGAGTTGGTTTTCTGCTGTTTAAATGTAGATCTTCACTAAATGAATGGTGTAGATCACCTCTGAGGAGGTGTCCCATTGATCAAAACAACTTGCATCAATGAAATCTCAAGGTGTATGAAGATTAGGGATGACATTGGAGATGAGTGGAACCCATTTGCCACCAGGGAGTAGGAGTGTCAACTAATTGGATATGATATGATTTCCAACCCTACTGGTTCCAATAGGATCTTTGTTCGATAATAAACGAGGTCCAATTAAGAAACTGGTGGGACCCATATGGGTCCAAATAGTATACAGATCCCAGGTATGGTTATGAAATTTCACTAACAGACTAGGGTCTGACTCAAGTTATGAATAAGATCTGCTATGTCTCAGTATTAAAAACATAAATATGCTATTCAATTCGGTACGAATGGTTCAGGTTTGGATTATGTAGTCCTTATAAGATTAGGTATAGGTTATCTAATTCTTACAAGATTCAGGGATGGTTTTTTCTATGACATGTCCGATCAGACTCAGGTATGGAACCAGTACCATCACCTTAGAATTGGATCCAAGTCCAGACCCGCTTGAGTCCCAACCATGGGCACCCCAGCCATGGAGTACACCCAGCTTCAGCCTTTGGGCAAAGGACACGCCCTAAGTTTTGAACTCATGAAACCCCCTTCAACTTGGGACTTCATTAGCAGGCCCCTAGCCAGATGAGCTGAGCCATTGTAGGAATCTTATTTGAGACTTATCAATTAGGATACATGTTTAGCAGAAGAAAAAGAAGAAAATAGAAAGGTTAAATATTGTTTTTTTGAGAAGAAAGAGAATCTTTAAAGGATATTATAAATTCCAAATTTCGTCAAAATCTTTAAATCAAAATTAAGAAAAAAAAAGAAAATATCTTTGAATTTTATGTTGTGTACGAGTAGTACTAACTTCACCTTGCTTTTATAAGATCTCCAATCAGGAGGTTTACTTTTTTTTCTCTCTCCTAAAATGGAGTCCTTAATTACCAAATTTTGTTCTGTCCATTGGGGCATCTTTCCCATTTGGAGGTGCTTTCATTGTTAGTTTTAGCCTCTTCATTTTTAATTCTTTTGGTATCACTTTTCTTGCCTCACTTATATAACTACTATTTGATTGAATGTCTAAGGAGAAAATTCTTGAAACTTTTTTTCTTCTTCTTTCCTTCTTGTTTGGAACCATGCAACTGTTGGAGCTGCATTTCACGCTTCTTTCATCTGTTTTGTGCTGGTATGGAATGTTTGGAATTGCTTTCCTATCAAGAGGAGTTGCACCCCAGGTTGCAAGGACCATCACTGTTGATTGGGCTGGATATGGTGATTTTAAGACTGTTCAAGCCGCGATCGATTCGGTTCCGGAGGACAACAATGAATGGATCAGGATCCATCTTAAGGCTGGAACATACACGTAAGTTTTCACTATTCATGGCCTTTTAATTCTCATGTTTATTGCCCTTAAGTCTATATGTGTTTGATATCATAGTTTGCAAATTACTCCATTTAAAAGCATGCCTTTCCAGGGAAAAGAAAACTCGAAAAACCCAAAAATGAAACTATATATGTTGTTTTCAAAATATCGACCAAAAAATCTTATTCTTTTTAGAAAAATATTTAGAGCATGAAAAGATGCATCTAGAAAACATACTTTTTTTCATGCTCTAAATGAAAAGATACAACAATGAATGCTGTTTGACATACGCTAACCATGTTTGATATAGAGCTCACTATGTAACATATTTTTTCATCCCTGCCACATGATCGAAACTGAGTGCTCCCTGGTGGTAGGCTTGGATTTCACTCGGGTCGGATCTCGGCATTACCGAGTCTGACTTAGCATAATTGGACCTGGATTCAGATTTGGAATCAAATGGGTATCAGCCAAAAGCAAATCTGGATCTGACTTGCTTAAAATTCCTATATTTACACGTACTTGGATTGGGCTAGTTAGGCTCAGAATTTTTTCTGATTCAGGCTCGGATTCAGATGGAAAACTTGATACTGATCATGCAGATCCAATTATCAATCAAACCCCAGAATCCAACTTTATTTTGATTTGGTTGGATATCCAACCTGAAACATTAGCCGTTTACATCTCTGCTACAGTGTGGTTATTGATTAATGGAAGCAATGTTGCTGATGATATTTCATGCTTGATTTGATCTCAGTGAAAAAGTAGCTATACCTTACTACAAGCCCTTCATTTCACTGGAAGGTGAAGGAATGGGGAGAACCACCATTGTTTGGGGAGACCATGGTACAAAAAATGATATGGAAGATGTGGAATATTTTACAGAAGAGAACGAGACCGTTAAGAGTGCCACTTTCACCGCCTTAGCCCCTAATTTCGTCGCTAGATGGATTACCTTCAAAGTAAGACTCTCTCTCTCAAAAAAAAAAAAAAGTCACCACCTCAAAGATGCCTTGGGCGTTTAGGGTTCACAGACTGACCATATACCCTTTCTTTCTTTCATTTTTCTGAGAAAAAAAAAGGAATTTATTAACTATAAATACAGAAAATACAAGAGGATTTGTCTTGAAATTATAGTATTTACATCAGATCAGTAGGTAACGAAGCAAGGAGGAAGAAAGGCCCCAAAAAGGTGAAACCCTCTGTGACAAATATCTCTGATGAGGAAAAATTAGCTGTCCACTTTCTGGTTGGGCAATAATTAAGGGGTGGTGCAACCAACGGGGGGCTCCACTTGTCTAGTGCAAGTCACACCTTGTGTTGGGACGTTTGCAGGTTCAAAACCCAATGGTATAGTTGTATAACTGGTAGGGGTCTGCCTAACCCCAGCTTGCCTTTCAAATATATATATATAAGGGGAGGGAAAAAGTCACATGAATCTTAAAATGAAATCCACATGAACATTCTGCATTGGGATCATAATCGGAGTTGTCTTTGACTCTTTTGGGGTTCGGATCCAATTTGGAAAAATATTTCCTGTTGGCAGGTTTATACTTGTACTGAAATTAGATCCGGCAGGTTTATACTTATACTTTTTTTATCGGCAGGTTTATAGTTATTACTAATCGAGAACCTCTTTCAAGCTTTTTCGTTGTATTATCATATAAATTTCGTATCTAGGTTCAGCTTTTAATCGTTGGATATGAATTGGAGCTGGATTCAGATTCAAAGATGGTGCTTAAAGCATTTAAATTCAGATCAATCACAAGCTGATGTCCAATGCATTTCCAACGTGATGCTACTCACAGTATAGTGATTGAGAGAAAAAATGATTTATGTTTCTCATGTGCAACCCAATCATATATGGTTTATGGATATGGATATGGAAAATAGAGTCAAATCCAAACTTACTCCAGATGTGATTCAGCTTATGTTTTCATATTATAGTACATATTGGAAAATAAAATAAAATAAAATAAAATAGATGTTGCAAAATAATTAGTGGATCGCCTACACACACAAAAGGGGGGGGGGGATGAAGGGTAATTAAGTTGTACTTTGTCAAGTGAAAAGTGGAAGCACTTAGAGGTTAACCTAGAAGCATCCAAACTATAATGTTACTAAACCATATTGATATCCACTATCTTCATTGATAATTTAATATAAAAAAATTTGAATATTTTATTATCAACTTATATGCCATTGATTTTTACCTTTCAAAAGAAAAAAAAAATCTAAAGATGAAGCATAACTTAATATATGTTCTTTTACTAAAGTCAAGTAAAAAACTATCATAAACACATCTACATGTCAGATGAAGTAAAAACTATTTGCAGCAACTATAATATTTTGAATAGACATAATAAAACGTAATGATCACAGGGATCCAAAGAAATGCACCTCTCTCTCACACACACACAGGTGGCTATGGCTAGCAAGCAAAGGTTTTCAGGGTGTTTTCCTCAAATCTGACCCTGCAGAAGTGTTTGGTATGGTTGATTCGCTAGGAAAGCGCACTAATTGGATCATCTTTTTCCAACAAGACTGTAAATATTTATGAAAATTTTAGTTCATTGATTTTCAAAACCTTATAAAGACCAACTCGCGTATCGGAATCGGATGAATTAAGAGCTTTTTCTTATAAAAATAAGCAAGTAGAATACATATATATATATATATATATATATATATATATATATATATATATATATGGTCATTTTTGTGAAAAACATGGGAGAAACCTCTGAAAGTATTGTACGATGACTTGACTAACAAAAGGAGAAGCAGCACAGTCCAAGTGATATGCTAATACTCCTGTTTGTACAACATGTATCCCTCTGCTTCATTTATGAGTATATACTAATAGTCATGTAGCGTGTTTAATTGTAGCTAAATCACCTTTTCTATGTGTTTCTAGAATTCATTCGTTCCTGCTACACCAACTGAGTTAAGTCAGGCAGTCGCAGCCTCAATTGTTGGAGACAAGTCATCCTTTCATGAGTGTGGATTCGTCAGCATACAGGACACTTTGCTTGATTTCCAAGGGAGGCATCTCTTCAACTCCTGCTATATTGAAGGAGCAGTTGATTTCATATTTGGCTTTGCCCAATCTATCTACAGGGTAATCTGTTGTCTGTTTTCTTATGAATGTGATAAAGGGTCAGATCCGGAGTTGGTTTCAGAGTTGAATGGGCACTCAGCTAAAACCGAGTCCGGATAAAATCTAGCATTTACATGTATTCGGTTTCGGATCGTAGTTGGATTCAGATTTCTTTAGTGTGCTGCAGTACCTGATCCGCCCTCGATCTTCTGTTGGACCTCACAGCTGATAGGCTGTACCCCAGAGATGGAGAGAGGTCAGGTGCAGTGGCACACTCAAAGTGTGTAATGTGAGTGCACCTGATCCGCCCTCATCCCACGGGCGGCCATGGTTATTTATAAATGTGTTGGTAGCTTTCCTTAGAAGTTAGAACATGGCAATGTGAAGGAACACTTAGCAAGCATCATGACAAGGGCAATGTATCGTCAAAATAACAAACCTTAGTGTAGAAATTCAGTTTTTTGTAGTAATGGCAAAGAGGTGGCTAATGAATATTAAAGCATAATAAACACTATAAATCCATATATATAATTTGAGAAACTTGAGGAAGAAAACACCAACTAGAATTCTTATTTGATTTATATAATGAGGTATTAATGCGATCAAATTAAGCAGTACATACTCAAGTTTAGTAGGTTGATAATGGGTAATGTTGTTAATGACAAGCTGGTGGTAGAGTTTTTTTTTTTTCTGAGATAAGACAAAGCTGGTGGTAGAGTTATTAACCCCATAAGCGATTGACATGATTTATTTCAAATAAAAAATCATGCATCAAAGCTGGTGTTTTTAGTTACTGCTCGTTCTATTTTTCTGCAGAGGTGTCATATAAACGTACAGGCAGGAATACATTCATACAAAATTGGTAGTATAACTGCTAATGGAAGATTCAAACCAGATGTAACAGCCTTTGTATTTGAAGAATGTGTGATAAAAGGGGTGGGTCAAGCATTCCTTGGGAGAGCATGGGGCAGCCGCTCAAGGGTAATAATTGCCAGAAGCAGTCTGAGCAATATTGTTGTGCCCAAAGGATGGGACCCTTGGTCAAAACCAACAAGGTAATTACTTCAACAATCTTCAGTATCACATATACTGTATATCGTTTGCCCTTTTTTTGTTTTGTTTTTTTTGTGAAAGGCCAGCCCACAGGTTATTATTCAATGTACCACTGGGTTTTGAACATGCAACGTCCCACCACAAGGAGACGTGCATTGACAGCGCATAGACTCCTTGATTTATTTATTTATTTTGTCTACTGACAGAGATAATGGTTGGGACTTCCTGGTTATGCGCTAAGAGGTGTCATGTTGACCATGGGCCTGTGTGGGTGTGCCCCCATGTAAAAAACTCCATGAGAAATCCTTCCTACCTATCAGAGATACTGTATACCCTTTGCCTATTTAAGGATGAAACCTTGAAGTGGCTTGTTGGGGGTAGGAATGGCAGTGGATCGGGGCGGGGGACAAGGTCTCTACCCCTGCCTCGTTTCAAAATTCTGCCTTCCATCCCCGCATGGGTCTTGATTTTAACCTCCATTCTCGCCTTCATCCTCGTTTCATGCCCTTCAACCCTGGTCCAAACAGGGTGGGGCGGAGCCCCGTTTCCCTTCAGTCCACTGTCATCCTTAAAGAAGGATTGGGGGCGAGGCAGGGATTGGAGACGGGGCGGGGCAGGGAAAAGCATAAGTCCATCCCTGCATGGGTTTTGATTTTAACCTCCATTCCCGTTTCATGTCCTCCATCCCTGGTTCAAATGGGGTGAGGCGGGGTGGGGGCCCATTTTTCTTGGGTCCACTGCGATCCCTAGTTGAGGGTAACGTTTTCTACCTGAAAAAAATATAATATTTTTTATTTTTTTCAGTTTTTTTACACGTCTGACCCTCAATGTGATCTATATACTAAGTTTTGTAGAAACTGACCTTGGTATCATGTTTTTTCTGTCTATATGTCAGATTTTGCAAGGGTTAAAAAATCAACTGCTTATAATATGCCAAAATTTCAAATCTTATATATATAAACTATGATCTAAGGGCACTATGCTCATCTATGTAGACTGTAGTCATATTTGGTCAAAACAACGTCTCACTAAGGGTATCAACTAGGGGGGTTGTTTACCCACAAGGATACCAAATGCCATCCTGACTTGTTGGGTCCTGCCACATATTATCAGATTTGAACCCAAAATGGGATCCTTTTAACCAAAACAAGACTTCAGGTTGGTCAAGTTGGACACTACTTGATTTATACTCATGATTGATTATACACAAGTCAGGTTGGACTGAGTTTATTTTTCTTTTCAGGTCAAAGCACTAATTCTGAACCAAGTCCAACATTTTGGCAGTCTCTTGTCATCCTGGCAAGATCCAACTAGATCCTTGCCTGTTTTTCATTCTCAAATTATATCAAATCCTGGGTTCCAAGGGCCGTGGATCCTTCCTTTAGGTACAGGTTAGATGCAAATTGAATCTAATGTTCAAACGGTTTTGCTACTGCCAAGGACTCGGCACTAATCATGAAAGTGAATTAGATTTACTTGGACCTTCAATCCAAATCTGGCGCTACTTCCAAAACGGATCCTTAAATCAAGATCCGAATTAGATTCAGATCAGTTTGTACTTTTTTACATGAAGTTTACTCGTTTCCGTTCTTTTCTTACCAGAACAAGTGTCCCCATATTTTCAAACCTACTTCATTAGATATCATTTGGATCCAGACTCATTAGAATCTATTGCACATGAGTTATATTCAGATTTTGGTAAAACTTCATACATCCCATATCCGATCCATTTTCCCCCTTCTGTTCTGTTTTCTTTTTTTTCTGTTTTTTTTTTAAGGATGAGAAGAAACTGCCTAGGGGCAGGGGTTGCTTAATAATACCCCCAAACAACCCCCACCCCAAATGGTAAACCCTGGGTGGACATGCCACCAAATATGATCCCTAGGGAAATCAATCATGGAAAGATGGGGTACCATGGATTTTCCAAGAAAACAAAATAACCTATAAGAGCTCCACCTAGGGATGCACACGAGCCGAGTTCGAGCCGAGTTCGAGCCGAGTTCAAGCCGAGCTTGAGCTAACTCCACTCATCTAGTAGAGCCAACTTGTGAATGTCACCAAGTTGACAAGACATCACAAGTTCGAAACCCATGGGGGTGTCCATTGTCATAGCGTAGAAGCTGGGCACACTCCCTAATGGGCAGAGGGAACTCAAGAGTTTTACTAACCAGAGGCCTGCCGATGTGAATTCAATAAAAAGGGTTTTTTTTTTCTCTTGGCCAAGCCAAAAAAAAAGAAATTGTCAAAATATATATTGCTTTATTTTTTTTCTTTTTTGTTTCAAGTTTTGTGTGATTTGGTTACAATTTTTATGCATAATTCAACTTCTCATATTCTATTAGCTTGTTCGGCTTTTGGCAGTGACATATTCTATGCAGAGTACAACTGCTTTGGTGATGGCTCAAATACGTCCCAGCGTGTACCATGGGAGAGACACATCCAACAGGCAGAGGCAAAGCAGTTCACGTATTTGGAATACATCAACAGTGATGGCTGGTTTGAGAAACAACCCTAGACTTTCATGTGCCTAACATAGGCATTAAAATTTCACCAACCAAGTTTATGTTCACTGAGAAACTGGAAAATGCATTCACGTTGTTAATACCATGAAAAATATAATTTATTGTGTGACAACATGAATGTTGGCATGATTAGATCCAGATGGTGATTGAACCAAGTTTCTGCATTGTCCACATTAGCTTAGGTCCATTTGATCCACACAAAAAATCATAGTTGCAACCTTGCAGGTATTTCTTGCTTAATCTAAACATGTAAGCATGCCTATAGTTATTTACTAAAAACATTGGGTTAAATTGTTTTAGTAAAAAAAAATTGAATATTTGCCCACATGGGCTCAGCTCATCTGGTAGGACCGACTTGTCAATGTCACCAAGTTGATGGGACATCACAAGTTCAAAACCTACAGGTGGCATCCTTGCTGCAAGGTCGAAGCTGGGTATACTCCCAAGGTGGGCAGGGGTGACCTCAAGGGTTTTACTGACCCAGAGGTCAGGCAATGTGCAATCGATGATTGAGGTGGGGGGTACCCTTGGACTATAATAAAAAAAATTGAATATTTAATCATATATGAGCTGTTGTGTTTTTTGCTTTCTAAACACATTTAAAATACTAAAAATACATAATTTAATGCATGTTTTCTAATAATTAAGATATGATAAAAACATCAGTAGTTTCAGATCAAGTAAAAAAATTGCCTGCAAGTGACTTTTTTGAATGGACCTAATAGCATGTAACGAAAATCAATGCTCTCTCTCCATATATATATTATTTTTTGAAAGAAATATAATCCATTAATATATAGAAAGAATTTAGCATAATAGTGCTACAGTAGGTAACGAGATATACTTGCTGCAACAGAAGACAGAACCAAAAAAAACATGAATGATTTGAGTTCAATCGCGTTTAGATTTGCGTGTCTTTTGAGAGCTTGGACCTGGTCTCTTTCACTGCATATGATCAGCAAAAGTTTTTGTTTATTGGTAGGGATGGCAGTGGACGGGGGCGGGAGCGGGGTTGGGGGACAAGTCTCAAAATCCTGCCCTCCATCTCCGCCATCCTCATTTCATGTCCTCCATCCTCAGTCCAAACGGGGTGGGGTGGGGCGGGACCCCGTTTTTCCTTTGTTCATTGCCATCTCTAAAGAAGGATCGGGGACGGGACGGGACGGGGCGGGGTCGGGTCGGGCAAGGCGGAGATTGAGACAGGGGCGGGGTGGGGGAGAGCATAAGTCCATCCCCACACGAGTTTTGATTTTAACTTCTATCCATGCTGTCATCCCTGTTTCATGTCCTCCATCCCCAGTCCAAATAGGATGAGACGGGGTGTTTCCCTCGGGTCCACTGCCATCCAATATATAGAAGAAGAAATGTGTTGTTGTGACAGCTCATGAAATGAGATGTGTTGTGGGTGAATGGTTGCTTTAATGCACAAATAATTTTAGATGAGATAGAAAAATTTCTTTTAAAATTCTTTTCTTATCTGGAATGGTTGAATAAGTTATAATTTTTTCTTTCCTACTTTCACTTTTCTCACTTCCAAACGTGCCCAAGAAAAATTTTCACAGGAATTTATATGACAACTTTTATAAATTTTCACTTTTTGTGTAATATGAGAAAAGCGGAATAGAAAGTGTACGTGTGTGAGAGAGAGAAAGAGGGAGAGGGAGAGGCCTGAAAATGGTGGTAGGTAGGAGGAAGATGAAGATAGAGGAAGTTGTTCTTATGGCAGCCCATGGGATGAGATGTGTTGTGGGTGAGTGGGAAGTGGATCAGGTCATGCTGAACATGAACATTTTTGCCCATGCTAACATCGTGGCCATCCAATTTGCATTTTAAAAAGCTCAAAAGTCAACAAAACCATGTGGCATTCATCCAAAATGCAAACAGACGGCCACGATGTCCGCATGAGCAAAAACGCTCAAGTTCAACATGACCTGATTTGTGCCCGGGTGAGTTACTCCTAATAAAAAATAATTGTAGAGGAATTTTTTCTATAAAAATCATATTTTTTAGAAAAAAAAATCTTTTTAAATTTTTCTCTTTTAGAATGGTTGGAAAAGTCATTTTTTATTTTCTACATGCATTTTTTCTGCCATTTTCTCGCTTCCAAATGTGCCCTTAGTGCTTAAGATCCAACTTTCCCAATACGCCAACTAAACTATGCCCTTTTTTGTTGGACTTAGACTACTTGGGAAATTTTCTCTTGGTTGGTTAGTATTTGTGTTTTCCAAGAGAGACAAGGACCCAAAGTCATAGTTTACCAAGCCATGTAAGGCTGCAGACCGGTTGGACTGCAGCCCAATTGAGAGTACGGGTGTCAACGGATCAGGTTTGGTTCTAACCCAGGTGGAACCAGACTTGGACCAGATTTTTGGTATTGTATTGGGTCTGGACCCAGATCTACTATAAGAGAAACCGACCAGATTTTGGGTATTGTATTGGGTCTGGACCCAGATCTACTATAAGAGAAACCACATACCCAGACCCGATAAGAACTACATGAAATCCAGTAAAATAATATTTTTTAACATTTTTACATTGAAGAGTTGCAGGTGGTCCGGACCCAGGTCTTAATCGGGTCTTCTTATTTGTCACCATACCCGGACCTTATAGGGTTTGGTCTGGGTCAGTTTCGGGTAAACCCAAGCCGTTACCCCTAGCTGTAAGCAGATGGTAAGGCCAGATTTTGTATGATCCAAATTGGAATGAAAAATTTTCATTGTAGATTTGAATCCGAGTCCGAATCAGAATCAGAATCAGAATCAGATCTGATATGTGAGGGTTGAATTTGGATCCAAAATGTATGTACCACATGCAGTAAAAAACTAAACTCTTTACATGTAAAGAAACAGGTTGGATTTTAATCCGAGTCCGAATTAGATATGAATTAATCTGAATCAGGTTGATTTATTTTTGGATTGATCAAAATCCAAAATATATGGGGTATTACATTTTTCTTTGATTCTTTCTGTTTCACAAAATGAAAGGTTTTTTGCTTTGCATGGATCTGAATGTAAAATCTGGGCCTTGGATCCTACCTTGCTCAAGCTGCATGGCAGCAGAACCAGATCCACAGCTTTGCAAGAGCTACACAAGCATTTGACACTACTGACATATAGCCATAATCAAACAATAAACCAGCCTAAATAATTGAAATTCACCATTCACCATCTTCCATAATAACAAAGTAGTAGAAAACAATTTATATACAAACAGATACATGGACTCCCCCCAACTTCAAATCCTTGAATAATCCTTGAATATCACACACAACGAACAAACATTGACGAAAAAAAAATATCAGAAAATTTTGTAAACATAGACCACCTCATCACAGTTTACATGAAGTTTGTCAATGGCATTTGACTTTAACTAGAATTCGCAGAGGGCTATAATTCAAAAAATGTAATGAAATAATTTCCCCAAAAAATAAAATCCTAACAAAGAATGGAAAAGATCCTCCTCCTTTACATTGCGTTTTGGTAGAAATTGATGTCATTCCATGACATGCATTTGATCTTTTTGTGTTGTGGAATATGGAATTTTGGTTCCCTTGGGACTGTTGGGTGCTTCAATGACCTGCAAAATATTCACATACTTGTGGGGTTATACTTACACTCATAAGCATGCATGAGAAATGAATACATAGCCAAAATAAACAGTGTAACTTAATATAGCTCCAGTGACCAACAATCTACTGCCACCCCCCCTGTTTGCACTTTCAATCATATTGTCTTGTTTTGGAAAACTGAGTGTATTAATGTAACAAAGTCATCACATTACTATTGTGTACGGACACAGTAGCACAACCATGAGAACAAGGTGATTCTTTGTTGTTTTAAAGCATACCTTTGGGGGATGAAAGGTCTATCAAAGTATGGCATGGGCTGTGCTCGTGGTATAATCTCTTTCCTTAGCCGTTTTATTTCTTCTTCCTCTGCAAGCTGCAACAAACATAAATGTTCAAGTAAATAATGGAATCAAGCAATGGCTCTGAAATTGAAAGTTAGGTTAGAGTTACTGTTGGATTCTATACGCTTGAATTGAATACACAGCACCTTATAACTTCTGTTGGGGCTGATTGGGAATGTAACTACTGAGAAACCAACCCAACTAAAACAGAAGTTGGCTCAACTCTATCAGTCGGAACTTACTCAAACACACACTCTGGGTCAAGTAGGCCATAAGCTGGATCAAGAATTTCATACCATTACTTTGGCGCCACTACAACCAGGCAATACCATTTTTCTACGACTTGATTTGTGTTGAGTCATTCAAATTTGCTTTAGTTGGCTCCATGTAGTTCCTAGATCTTGTAACAACTCGATCTTGCAATGCATTTGGTTTAATCCATGATCATGTGAAACTAAAACTAGACTGGGAAATGGACTAACACATGCAACTTGGCGTAAGCAGCACACTTAAATGAGAATCAGGATTCAGTTTAATCGTGTAAGGTTTTGGACTGTTGGCCATGAAAATCTTGTGGAAGTTCAACTACCTTCTGCTGTCTCTCTCGCTCCAGTCTATGTTGCTCAATGAGAGACAACTTCTCTGCTACCTGCAAGGATCAGAAGATGTTTTATTAGCACAAACTTAAAGTTCTAGTAAAGGACACAGAAGCACCAATATTAGAAAATTATCCTTTGCCCTTGTAATAAAATTGATTTTCAACTATATAAAGAACTGTAGTTGAGAGACCATCATACAGATTGGTCAAACTCTGCACGTTCAACAGCCCGTACGTCACTGTGGAGCTTTATATCTAATGGCCTGGTGCTCTCTTTCACTTCAGGCTTCACCAGGCACTGCATCCAAAGAAATAAAACCAAAAGGAATTATAGAACTAGCCGCCCATGCAGACATACAATGGCTTGGTACCAGAAACAAAATGATTCACTTCTCTTTGCATTTGATTGTGAAGAATAACTATTTTTTCATTAAATAAGTGAACAAATTACTGGAAAATCTAAGATAGTACGTTGAGTATGATGAGTTGTGGAGCCTGATTCACTGTTTTTGCCCCTGCAGGAAGGGGGGGTCCGGGGCTCCCCCCGGCGCGGGTCCGGGGGCCGCCCCTGGCGGGGGGTTATAGGGGGGCAGCGCCCCCCCCCCCCAGAAGAAATTTTTCTGGGGCTTATGTTTGGGACCCGGTTTTCAGTGGATCCGACCCGATTTGGTTAGGGTTAGGGTTGTCGCCCTTGCCTTGTTTATATTCTCGCTTTTCTTTCCCGTGCTTGTAACTGTCTGTTAAGAGTAATAATATTTCTCTTTGGGCGGCCGTGGTTTTTTACTCTCTCTCGGATTTGAGGAGAGGTTTTTCCACGTAAATCTGTGTTCTTCTTGTGTTTTGTTTGATCGTTCTTGTTCTTTGTTTCCTTTTGATTGTCTCTTGCTCGTGGTTTTTCCTAATAGAGCTAAAGCAACGACCATTGTATGCACTAGCTAAAGCAACGATGCTTGCTTACTTATGCCAAACTGCCACAAGGTGAAAGCAGGATGAGCATAACCATTATGTTTTACAAATGGATATCCGAGTACTTCTAGCAACAACAATGTTTATGAAAATAAACAGACAATCACAATTGGATGAGGAAAACTTTTCCTAGTATATCATGCATCACATGTCCCAATTACAGTTGGATGCACTAACCGGAACATCCATCACCATGGGATTATGCGAAATTAAACATCAATTGAATCAGATTTGCTGCATTCACTGGCAATGGTGGCGTTACATATGCATCAACATTTGATGTAGCCAACGACAAAACAAACCCAGTTATATAACATATAATTTTCCTTTCTAAGAAAGCTAATTGTTCTTATTCTCTTTTATTGGTTCTGAAAAACCATGTCAGAAGTTGATGAGAAAGAAAATGGGGAAAACTGAAGATTCTGATTTGGTCTTTTGACCTGGACTGACCCACACTGAGCTTACTTACTCAGAGACACCAACACTGAAAGAGTTGAGACTTGCATTTACCAAAATTATCAAACTTGGGTTACGAGGCCAAGTCTAAGATGAGGAATTACTGAAAAATTATACAAGTTAAATTTGAAGATGTGTCAGCATAGGAGATCAAAATTGTCCTCAGTGCAGAACTCCCATGGGATCTAAGAACTTCAGGATCATAATAAAGGAGTCTGCTAGAAGAAGGCTAGAATTAGACAAGTATTACTTTGAAAAGACCGTATACCACTTGGTTGAGTCAACCAATTCATGTCCAGCTTGTGTATTAAGGTCAACTAGATATATCACCCTAGACTCGAACTGAATCTGAGGCCTAACAGAATCACTACTAACTGGAACCAGCAGCAATAGATCCAAAGCCCCTCCAGAAGATGTTTAGAGATTAATGACACATACACTTAGCAAAAGGATTAATGGAAATTAATTGGGTAAACAAGAAACAGACCAGAGATCTAACATTTAGGACGTATTGCTGATGCAGGCGTGTTGATTCAGTTGAACGGTTGAACCATAATCAAAGTAATAGGCCATCTAATGCAGCCCAGAGACATCTAATTGGCTAAGAAGTTATGAAAGCCAATAATGGACTCAAGAAAAGAAAAGATTGTGCATAACTAGAAATGTAGCATGATTCAGGTAACATTTAGGATGTAGTGCTGATTCAATTGAACTTTTGAGGTGTTTGTGATGCGTGCTGATTCAGTTGAACGTTTGAGCCATAATCAAAGTAATAGGCCATCTTATGCAGCCCAGAAGCATCGAATTGGCAAAGAAATGAGTTTAGCCAATAATGGATTCTAGAAAACAAAAGATCACTGTAACATAACTAGAAATGTAGTATGATTCAGGTAAATGGGGAATGGATAGGATTACCTAGTCATACTCTCAAAATGCTTGTCAAAACTTTAAACTAGGTCGAGAATCCGATTATTTCCTAGTTCAACCCTTTACTAGAACCGCATGCTGGTTGAATTAGTGCTCAGTGGTTAAATTCTTTAGGAATTGATCCTATGCCTACTTGGTTACTGGTGCAACAATGATTTTGTACAGGATTTAACCAACAGAATATATCCAATACTGATAGAGTAGGGCTACATTGTGGAACATGTGAATCAGCAATCGATTCAATATGCAAGAACAGGACTACAAAAGCTAATGGTATACCTCAGGTTCATCTGTTGTCCATGGAAGACCTTGAGCGATAGGTATCCGTTGCCGTTCCTCCTCTGTCAACATCTCCTGTACTCTCTTCAAAAACTCATCTTCTTTACGTTTGCCCCTTTGCTGAAAAGGGTTTTATTGCATTTTATGAAAAGAAACTAAGTTAACACTCCTTTCTTTCTCAACTAAAGAAAAGAAAAACTAAATCAAATCTGTTTTTCAATTTAGTTTCATAAAAGTGATCCAAGTGTTCGATTGTGTGTGCGTTCTACAATTCACAATCTTTCATACCTCTGTTCTCAGTTTAAAGGGTTTCTGACTGGTCACTTTTAGTTGCTTATCCCAATTTCTTCCCCCCATTCTCCCTGAAGAATCTGTGCTCTGTAGAATAGGAAAAAAAAAAGACAAAATAGCCTTAATCAACAAATAAACCACTGTACATATCAAGAACCAACCAGAGAAGAACCACGCTTACGCTTCTTCTACTCCTCCTGCCCCCACCAGAGACTCTACTTCCCAAGCTACACATTTAAGAAACAAAAGCAATGAAATCAGAAGATGGGGAAAGCACAGACAAATGAGCATAATTTTTTTCACAAAAAGAAATTACTCAAAAAAAATTAAGGTTTCCATTCCCACCTTCCGTCGCTGCTGCTTCTGTCGATGGAGGTGAAAACCATGGAATCCATCTCTGTATTCCATGTGTTAAAACCATGGAAGTCACGTGATGAAGAAAGGGAATGTGGCTTAGACGACGAGGAAATCTCTGCAACCGGAGATTGCAATCCGGGCAATGCCCATTTCATCACTTTGCCCGGTTTCGCGCCTTCTTGGCCAACGTCGTCGTCGTGCTTCGGGAAGGAAAGAAGGCTCTCAAAAGCCTTCACCAGATGCTTGACTCTCCCCGATCCCTGGTCCGGTAGGCTGTTCACTGCCTCTTCAAGAACCTTACTTCTCAGCTTCCTCGGGCTAATAGCGTGGCTAGGATCTAAATCGTCGTTGGTTTCCGATGGATTCTGGGAACACTGCTCTTCTTTTTCTTCTTGAACGATCTGATTGTTTGGCTTCTCTGTGGTATCTGGAGCGTCCTCCTCTTCTTGGGCCTTCCGGTTTCGAAAGAACTCTTCCTGAGATGCTCGGAGGCTCTCGTAGGCGATACACAGACACTTCTTCGAATTAGCCGCGTTCTTTTCTCCGCATTTGCACGATACATTCTCTGCTGTAACCTTTGCGTTCTTCTTGGCAACCACGAACTTTCTTTCGGCGATTCTTTTTGACGCAGCAGAGACGGCATTGGCGAAGGAAGACGATGGCTTCGTCTTCGCCGGAACAGAGGGGGATCTCCCGGATTTGTTCAGATGGTAGGCCGGAGAGAGATTGGGGTTTGAGTTCTCCGAAACCCTTCTTGTTCGCTCAACCGAGGGGCTGGAAATGGGCTTTCCCTTCGATGGGGTCATCATCTTGCCGGCAGATTTTTCAGCCTAAAATCGCCGGAAAACGGTCGAAGAGATGCGGGAAAGAGGTGGGTATTTGACGGAACGAGATTTTCCGGTGGGCAGAAACGATGGGTTTCCTTCTGGGGAGAGAGACTGCGCAGTTCTTTGTGGGGAGATGGAGGAAAAAGAAGAAGGCTAGTTCGGAACGCTCCGCCAACGGCTAGTTTTGGGTTTCTGCCGATGGGCGTCGCTTTTGAAAATTTTCGAGCCGTTGGGCGTCCTATTTATTATTTAATTATGTTTATCAATTTTTTGTTTTTTCATTGTTCGATCATTTCAAGCCCTTAATTCTTCGAAAAATTACAAAAACAGCTTCGGAGGGGCGTCTTCCTTGGCCTGAATGACCGAAAATACCCTTACCTTTTGTGTATTACCTCGGTAGTTTTCTCAAGAGGTTTGAGGATGATTTTTTAGTTTAAGGGGTACAATGGGTACTAAAATTCAAGCCCGTGAACGCCCTGAGGGATTGGGGACTTGATTACCTATGATCATAGTGACAGATATTGCTATTTTTTTTTTTAAAGAAAGACCAATATCGCGATATTTATGAATATCACGATATTTTGTACGTTTATTGTCGACTGTTTAAATGGACAAAAGATCGTGATATTTGAAAAATATCATGATATTTGCGTTCTTATTGTCAACACCTCTGAAAAGACTAGTTTTTCATTTTTTTCCTTTTATTTACATTTTCTAATTATCTTGCCATAAAGGCATGAGAAAGACAATGAAAACCTTACAAATGTTTTCAAGAAACCATTTAAAGGTAATATTTTCCAAATAGCTTATTTTGAAAATATCACATTTTTATAAAAGACACGATAAAAGTACGTTTAGTATCTTTTCCAATATTCTCTAAAAACCAAAAAAAGTTTCAAATTACAAATGTAGAGCTTTGGCCTCATGCTTGTAGTGCTTTCTTGAGGGCTTGGAGGAAGATATTTTTGTCATATTTTTTATTGGCTATCATCATATATATGTTTTACAGCTATTTACGTATAGCACCTAATGTATGAAAAATTTATATTAGCCCATATGGATTAATGAGTTTGGGCCTTCAATAGACCTATTTTTTATTTGGATCAAGTTAGGGTCTGGGTATGACTAAAAAAAGTAGACCCATATGGGTTAATGGGTTCGAGTTTGATCGGTTTGGGTCTTAATGGGTTTAGGGTTTTAGATCGGGTCTTGATACGATTGGTATTCTAGACATAATTAAAGAATATGTAAAATTAATGGAACCAACTATAAGTTTATATTTTAACAAACGAGAAGTTTGTTAATTATTCTAAATAATGTCAAATTTTAAATATAAAAAATATTTTCATACTAACCAATCATTTTAAGTTGGAATAAAAATACATTAATGATATATAATATTCAAAATGTATCAAATTCAATGAGTTCTTGAGTTTTGAGATTCACTTTAACCCAACAATTTCTAGAAGGGCAATAAGGTATCTAAAAGAAATGAATAGAAGTTCTAATCGCTAAAGGTAATGCATATTAATTTTAAGTTTATCAATATTTTTAAATATTTAATTGATTATAAAACATTTAATATTTACAAATTACAAAACGGGTTTGGGTACATAATCAAGTCAGGTTCAAGTCGGTTCAGGTTTACAATATGGGGAACCATTTGGGTCAGGTATACAAAAAAAGGTTTGGGTCCAAACAGGTTTGGGTCTTCATTTTCAATATCCAAGACCCAACTGGTTTTCATCACGTGTCTGTATTTGGATCGGACCCAAACTCATAGGTTCACTAAAATTGGGTTGGATCGGGTATATTTGGTACGGGACATCGGGTCGGGTCAGGTATACCCGACACCTAGTCACAAGTTTGAAACCCCACATCACTTTTCTCGAGGTAGAAGCTGGGTGTACTTCCTGTTGGGCAAGGAAAGCCTCAAGCATTTTACCAACCAGAAGCTTGCATAATGTGCAGTCAGTGATGGGGGGATGGGAGGTTGTTTCCCTTGGCAGAAAGTAACTTGTGAACGCCACCAAGCTGACGGGACGTTGCAAGTTCGAAACCCACAGGGGGCATTCCTTTCAGCAAGGTCGAAGTTAAGTGCATTCCCTCATGAGCAGGGAAGGCCTCAAGGGATCAATCATAAGTTTGCCAATGTGCAGTCGGTGATTTTGAAGAGGGGAGATGAGTTTCCCTCGGTCTAGATAAAAAAGAAAAAGAAAAAATAAGTGATTGACACATTTACCAAGCCTCATTCAATAATACTTTGTTGTGGATATCTAAGATTTTTGAGGAAAACCAACTTCCTCCCTTTTAAACTTCTCAAACTTTTGGAGAACATCATGTTTATAAAGGTGGATTTTGTCTTCAATCATATCAGCACAACACCCTTTTCTTTCTCTCTTGTGAACTCATTTTGCACACTCGAGTTGGAAGAAAACTGTTTAGATCCTTTATGCAAATGATCACGTATGATAATAGGACAATTTTACCCATTTTGTATCTGGTTAGCCAAGAACTCTATCATGGAGAGTGCTTGTCTCTGTTTCAATGCATTCTATGTGATCATTTTATGTTTCCAAAAGCTCAGATGTCCCAATGGTTGCTTAGTTTTCTTGTATTTTGCATTTCATTCTCTAAACAAGACTATGAAATTCAGGATGCTCACGTCTCTCTGGTTTCTTGAAGCAGATTAGATGTTTGCACTGTTCTAGAGAAATCAGATACATGCTTCAAAGATTTCAATCCGTTTGCCTTTTTAAGTGACTTCTTGCAGTGGACTAAAGTTTTTCAACAATGTTCTGAATGTGAGCCCTGTTTTTTACTTACAAAGGAGAAAATATGGTAAAAACGTTGATGCCTTTTTCATTTCACTACTATTATTTAAAATACAAAATACGTATGAATCTTGGATCCCAAGACAAGTGAGTGATCCGTTGATGGAAGGGATTTACAACAGAATAAAAGGAAATAGATAATAACAGAAAAAACGTACAATACAAATTACAATGGTAAATGAAAAGCAATCATGATAATTGCATGTGGTAAATATCCAAAAATTTCTCATCCTTATCACCTTAAGGATAAGGTCTAACACTCCCCCCTCAAGTTGGCATGCAGAACCATAATCCCCAATTTGTCAAGTAGGAACTGAAGTTGATCACGTCCAAGAGTGGAGTAGAAGACCCCAGTACATATGGATCCATTTGGATTAAATTTAGTTTCACCTACTTAGGTTTGGATAGAAGTTGTAGGAATGAACCGGGTTTGCATCAACCGTTTCATGTTGCTCCAATCTTGGATCCGTCTAAGTATGTGGTTCGCACGTTTTGTCTGCAATAGATTCCACCACACACATGCTAACACTACAAAAAATATGCAGATTAGCGACGAACGGTATCCGTCGATAATCCGTCACAAATCTGTCGTTAATCTATTTAGCGACGGATTGGCGACGACTTAAAGATGGATAACGTCCATCGCAATTTTCTGGTTGCTAATTAGCAACAGAATTGATCTATCGCTACTTCCGTCGCTAATTTGCAGTAGATTAGCGAATGTCATGATTCATCGTTAATCCATCACTAAATAAGGACTGATTTAGTTTTGCGATAAATACATATCCGTCGCTAAGTCGTCGCTAAAATTTTATGATGAATACGTTTCTGACACTAAATTTTTTCGCCCAATTAACGACGGATTACATTCCATCGCAAAATATCGGTTGATTCAGTTTTTGAGACAGATTAATATTTGTCCATAATCTGTCGCTACATTTGCGACGAATATTAGCAACAAAAAATATTCGTCGCTAATCCATCATAAAATTTAAAAAAAATAAAAAAATTTATTTGAAATATAAATATCAAGAAAAAATTCTCGTTATACAATTTATATAACCTGTGTATAAAAAACAAAATGCACATAAAAAAGACATATGCAAACCAGGTGAAACAAATTTAGCACAAGCTATAAGTGAAACAAATTTAACAATCCACTATAATCCTCGTCAAGTACTAATTAGTTACAAGTGAACATATACAAAGAGTTTGTTTGAAACAACAAGTACGTGCAACAAATTCAACACATGAATCTAATCATCGTCAAGATTTGGAGCATCATCATCTTCATTGTCGCGATTTGCCCCTTCATCCATACATGCATCAGCTCCTCTACATTGATCATCTACAGCATCCTACAAGAGAACCAAAATGTTAGTATTGATAAACAAAATATAATGAAATAAATTATATGCAATGCACCTAATCTAAGAAAATCAAAGTAACATGGTTAAATAACACATAGACTAGCAATAAAGTGAAGAACATTAACAGAATTCAAATATATGTTCTAAGGCTCACAAAAGAAATTCATGGTGATTCAATCATGCAGATATGTGTTCTAAGGTTGTCAAAAAAATGTCATACTGATTCAAGCATGCATATATGGTTTATAAGGTTGTCAAATAAATGTGTTATGTATCACAAGCATGCATATATGTGTTATAAGGCAGTCAAAAAACTTTTGCAATGATGAAATCATGCTTATATGTGTTATAAGGCAGTCAAAAAACTTTTATAGTAATTCAATCATGCATATATGTGTTATAAAGCAGTCAAAAAACTTTCATAGTGATGAATTCATGCTTATATGTGTTCTAAGGTTATCAAAAAACTTTCATAATAATTCAATCATGCATATATGTGTTATAAGGTAGTCAAAAAACTTTCATAGTGATGAAATCATGCTTATATGTGTTCTAAGGCAGTCAAAAAACTTTCATAGTGATGAAATCATGCTTATATGTGTTCTAAGGTTGTCAAATAACTTTCATAGTGATTCAATCATGAAGCTATGTGTTATAAGGAAGTCAAAAAACTTTTATAGTGATGAAATCATGCTTATATGTATTCTAAGGTTGTCAAAAAACTTTCATAGTAATTCAATCATGCATATATGTGTTATTAGGCAGTCAAAAAACTTTCATAGTAATTCAACCATGCATATATGTGTTATAAGGCACTCAAAAAACTATCACAGTGATGAAATCAAGCTTATATGTATTCTAAGGTTGTCAAAAAACTTTCATAGTAATTCAAACATGCATATATGTGTTATAAGGCAATAAAAAAACTTTCATAATAATTCAATCATGCATATATGTGTTATAAGGCAGTCAAAAAACTTTCATAGTGATAAAATCATGCTTATATGTGTTCTAAGGTTGTCAAAAAACTTTCATAGTAATTCAATCATGCATATATGTGTTTTAAGGCAGTCAAAAAACTTTCATAGTGATTCAATCATGCATATATGTGTTCTAAGACAGTAAAAAAACTTTCATTGTGATGAAATCATGCTTATATGTGTTCTAAGGTTGTCAAAAAACTTTTATAGTGATTCAATCACACATATATGTGTTCTAAGGCAGTCAAAAAACTTTCATAGCGATGAAATCATGCTTATATGTGTTCTAAGGTTGTCAAAAAACTTTTATAGTGATTCAATCATGCATATATGTGTTATAAGGCAGTCAAAAAACTTTCATAGTGATGAAATCATGCTTATATATGTTCTAAGGTTGTCAAAAAACTTTTATAGTAATTCAATCATGCATATATGTGTTCTAATGTAGTAAAAAAAATTCATAGTGATAAAATCATGCTTATATGTGTTCTAAGGTTGTCAAAAAACTTTCATAGTGATTCAATCATGCATATATGTGTTCTAAGGCAGTCAAAAAACCTTCATAGTGATGAAATCATGCTTATATGTGTTCTAAGGTTGTCAAAAAACTTTCATAGTGATTCAATCATGCATATATTTTTTATAAGGCAGTCAAAAAACTTTCATAGTGATGAAATCATGCTTATATGTGTTCTAAGGTTGTTAAAAAACTTTCATAGTGATTCAATCATGCATATATGTGTTATAAGGTTGTCAAAAAATTTATAGTGATTCAATCATGCATACATGTGTTCTAATGCTAGCAATAAAAATTCATAGTGATTCATTCATTCATACTTGACGGGCACCAGAGCTCATGTTGAATGCAGACAAAGTTCTCATGTCACTATCAATCATTCATATCACAATAATGTTAAACATGTACCTACAATTTACACACTTCAATATCCCGCTAACTATTACCATGATTAGCATGGACTCCGAACTATAAAAATAAGAGAACTTCTATTTTCATACATTCAAATCATGATCTCTGAACTCTAACAAAGCAGTCCTAGACATCCACAACTAAGTGAGTGTGTAAACAGGTAAGTATTGCATCCAAAAAAGTAAATAACATGTGATGCGCTTGCATCACTTACTCACCACGGGTATTTACCCGATTTGCATTGTTTTTGCCTTTGCATTTTTTCCTTTTTTCTTTTTGCATTGTATTTTTAGTCGCATGTGATACTTAGCACCAAGCATCACACAATTAGCTCAGCTATGTACTTGTCAAGCATAAATATACAAAACAATATAATACCAAACGATCTACTCATCTTTCTCACAAGGAGAGAACGCTACAGTTGCACACACACACAACAACCAGCTTATCGTCACCCGAACAGACCTTCATGATTGGCAGATACAGGTCAGAGGTCCGACGAGATTGATGGAGTTCGACTGGTACATGATCGCTCACCGCTATTCTCGCACGAACAAGGGCAAAAAATAAAAAGAAGAAAAAAAAAACACAAAGAAGGGCCAATGTGGAATCCGGTACCGGCCGATGAGAACCGCGACAATGGAGGGCCTCTAGGTCAGCACTCGTCAGGGAGATGAAGTGTGTCCCGACGACAGTGGTGGTGCAGGGTGGACAAAAGAAAATAGGGAAAGAAAAGAGGGGATGGGAGGTCGGCGATGGTGGCGGCGATGGTCGACCTACGATGGATTGGGCAAGACTCGGGGAGGGGGAGGAAGAAGAGGAGGTCGACGATGGTGCCGCTCTGACGGCCTGCGAATGGAAAAGGAAGGAGGTGAGGAGAGGACTCAGGGAGGGGGAGGAAGAAGAGGAGGTCGGCACACGGCGATGGTTGGCGGTGGCACACGACAACGAGAGAGATGGAGTGAGGGAAGAAGAAGGAGGTGATGGAGAGAAATCGGGCGACGGGCGGCAATGGCACACGGCAGTGGCACACGACGATGAGAGAGGAGTGAGGGAGGAAGGAGGAGGTGACGGGCGATGGGCGATGGGCGGCGATGGCACACGACAGTGGTCGGCAGTGGCACACGGCGACGAGAGAGGAGGTGACGGGCGACAGGCGACGTGCGAGAGATAAAACAGAAAGGGAAAGAAAGGGGCTCGCATTAGGGTTTTGCGGGGGAAATTAGTGATGACTTAGCGATAAAAATTTTGTCTCAAAATCCATCGTCAATTAGAACGAAGTAGCGATAGAAAAATTCTGTCGTGAAGTTGCGGCAGAGTTTGAGCCGGATTACATTATGTCGCTAAGTTGTCGCTAATTAGCGATGGATTTTGAGACAGAATTTTTTCATCGCAAATTTCGCAACTAATTCTAATTTTAGGGACGATTAATTTTCTCTCGCCAATCCGTCACAAAATTATGACAGATTATTTTCGTCGCAAATGTCCATCGCTAATTAACATTTTTTTTAGTGTAAACCCTGCAATTGTGACGAAACCACCATTGTCTTTCAGTGCCCTAACACGTGAAGAAGCTCGAAAGATGACTCCATTGAGTGGACTGAAAAGAAGATCTGCATCAAATCTGCCCACGAACTTAGATACTTACAACTTGAGGTCATGCATACTAGGTCGTGCATCCTCACACGCACGAAAATGATTTCACTCTCGAAGGTACCCATCCTCTCTAAACATCTGCATGTGCAGGTATAATGGAAGGCCCCGTGATGTGCCCCTTAGATAGAAGGACGTGGATCTTGAAGGTTCATGTGCCCAAACTAATCCAAATTTAGATTTTGAGACAAAGTAGGTAGGCCTAGGTGGGTCATGATGGGGTAAAGATGGTATAGTGTCTATGCAAGACTGGTTTAAATAGGGGTTGACTTGGGTCTGGCTTAAGGTTGGGTTTGGGTTTGGGTTTAGAAAACACTAAGCTTGGTAAAAATCTAGTTGGATTGCGACCGGATTAGACATCATATTAGTTGTCGAACCCAGATAAGGATAGGTTGGACCCTGGATTGGACCTTGGGGTACATGGATTTGGTTTAGATCTAATTTAGATCCATAATATGCATGGGTCTGGCCTTGACCCAACCCAAAATATGACTGGAGTTGGGTCTGAAAAGCTTCAGTTTGGGTTGGATTTAATGCATTGAGACTAAAATAACCAGTTTGGGGGTGGATCTGAACTGAAAATTGGATCAAACTCAAAAAGAAAAGGTGGGTTTCAGGTTGACCATGCAAAACGATTCTGGATCCTCAAAACCGGCCTGACCCGTTATAGGCAGGGTGAACTGTCAAGGTGCCTTGCAACCAGGGCACCCGACGGTGGGTGGGGATGAACTCCACTCGCAACCTGCATGCCACCTTCGAGAGGCCAGCCACAAGGTGCCAGGAAGCTCCTCTGTCGACAGATGGATGGCAGGGAGTCCCCACCAAGCCGGAGTGGGTGGCGGGGTTCAAAATCTCATTTGTGTCCTGCGTGTCTCTGTGGGGGAGGGGGTAGGGTTGCTTTTCGCTAGCAACTAGGAATCACGTTGGCTTGAGCTGGTGTCGATGACCAGCCGATCGGCCTCCCGCCAACGTATAACCATTCGTGAGGGTAGAGGGATTTGGGGGAGGAAGAGGGTTCAGTGAGGGCAAAAGATTTAAGGAGAGTTTGTTGCCTACAACTATGGTTGTTGTTGATCAGGGAAGGTCGATGACAGCTCATCGACTATTGTGGTGAGACGATGGCGATAAAGGTGGGGGAGGAATAAGACAGGGATGAGACAACGGTGATGGATGATGGGTCAGGAGTTTGGTTGTTTGGCAGGTGAGGATCTCATTGACCAGGCATGACCGACAACCTATAGTTGACCGAGTGTTGGTCGGCGATTGCTCTCGCCAGGTTTATGTATGGGATAGAGGGGTGGTTGCTTTGCAATCAAGAAGAAAAAGGGGTGGAAGAGAGAGGAGTCAGGAAATAAACAGAGTGGGGGCGACACAATGGTGCCAATGGTTGGCGGCAGTGTTATCGATGTGAAGGAAGAAGAGGCAGCAGAAGAGATGTCAGGAAAGTCTACTACTGATGGGAGTTTTCTGCCGTGAAAAGGGTCGTTGGTGTTCCCTCGGACTAGAGTGGCCAACGCCCGTGGTGGTGGTGGTGGTGGTTGTGTGGCGGCCATTTGGTGGATGTCTTGATTGGTCTTGCTACCATGTAACCTTAGTTTTTGATGACCATTCTTGTCATAGATTCGGATAACCATCAAACATTTAATCAATCAGTAAGCATGCAATTGCTTCCAGGTTGAATCCTTGCATGAATATGAAATTTGGCAGGATTGATCCCTTGAATCGTTTGAATGAATAAATCGAGGCAAATTATTACAGACCATTTTCTACCCTAAGTCCAACTGAAAGAATTCTCCCCAGCGTAGGTTCTACCCAGCTGGAGTCCCACCCAACCCGGAATCCTATCTAGGCCTAGAGACTATGGTGGGATTCCCTCTTAGAATCCCATCCAAGGTGGGAGTGTGTTTATATTTTTACTAATTTTCCCACCTATAAAGCTAAATATATTTTGTTTAGTTATTTTTAGTGAAGTTTATTCAGAGATTTGTATAAGCTTAATTTGTGGTTCTTTTTCTTATTCTTCGAAGAAACATATTTCTTTCTCGCCTCTTTTTCATGCCCATCATCGACTCAGAGGCCTTTTCTTCCTCCCTTACCATCGACCCCCCATCCATGTGTAGCTAACCAGGAGAGATGACTCTCTCCCAATGTTGCACGCCCTCCTGCTCATGGTGCATGCCTCTCTCTTGAGATGTGCCTCACGTCTAGCTCATCGAAATTCGTAGAGTCATTTTCTGTGGGAATTCGGGTTCTAATTGTGGTACCAGAGTATCGTTCAAGCACCTACACTGACTAAGTTCACTATATTATACAATGCACCAAGGGCCCATGCCCTTCACAATTTTTGTATAGGTTCGATTCAATACTCATATTTATTTTCTAACTTATATTTTATTCAATTGCATCAGATTTTTATCATGAGTAGTGTTTAGATAAGTCCCAATGTTGATCTACCCCAAATCTAGAGGTTGTATGTTGATTCATGTTCCCCAACACGTTTTTGTCTGTCACCTAGAGACAAAGAACAATCTCGGCAGCTTGGTTGTTGTTTGGCTGATTTTTTTTTCTCAACCCTTCATCCTAGTCCAGCTTTCAAAATTTCATTTTAGGAGTTTAACAACCCTTAAAATCCTCAAAAAATTGTTGTAGTTATCCCTATCTATCCTAAACCAAACCTATTTTATAGATAAAAAAAAATTAGATCTCAATATGTAGATATCATCGTTTTACCAAAACTTGTTAGATCCAACGTTTGGATCATGACGACCTAATATTTTTAAACTTCAAAAAAAATTGTAGTCCTAATCCTACATCCATAAATCCTAAAAAATTTACCCTAGAAAAGTACATCATTTATCTTTCAAACTCAAATTACAGATCTCAAAAATTCATTCAATCTTTGAAACCTATTAGAATCTAAAAATTTGATTAAACCTATAACGTCCTGACCTAACCTAGAAATAAATTAATTTTGACAGTACAAAAACCTTAAAAATTTATTTTTACATACTTGATACCTCTAACCAGAAGGACAAACCTAGAGTCAGCCTTAAATCCTAGTCTATAGCAACTCTAGAGGGCCCTGAGACGATGCAGGCGCAAGATATGGTTGGCAAACTTCACACAAAGTTCCTAGCTCACATCAATCCAAATGCCAAGAGGATAAATAGGGTGACAACAAACCTTCACTATCTCATGGAGCCGTTATGAGACTTTTTATAGTGTTTGGGTTTGCTCCGTATCGTAATCAAGAAGTCCTCTTGAGAGCTTCATGAAAAAGTGAATGAACACACTCGAAAGACACTCGTGTTGCTACTAGCTCAAATTAATAACGAATTCAGAACCACGAAATTAGAGATTCTATGAGAAGTTAGATGGGAACTTCAATTAGTGCAGATATGCATTGGGTCTTTCCAACAAACCCTGATGCCAAAAATACTGGAGGATGCCGGATCAAAACTAACAACATTGCACGATACGCTCAATAGCAAGCTCCGACGGTTCCCCCAACCAATGCCACCCAAAAAGGTCAACCTTCTAATAGAGCCACCCTGGTGGCCTCCTCCTTGTTCTTTTTCTCATTCAACCTCGAAGGGAGCCGACCAGACCCCCAACGTCGACCATCGCAAACTTACCCAGCAACTCTGACAACTCCCCTGATGGTGACTATGACCGAAGGATGGTCATCGCCTGGTTCAAGAATGACCTTTGCTTCCATGATAATGAGGCATTGAGCCCTGTTGACCCAGAGTTCTGGTCGCTTCTCACCATCTATGTCTTTGACCCACACGACTATGGGTAATCAGCATCTAGCTTCGATAAGACCGGCCTCACAGCCAGACCCCATGAGATATCCCTCTCCCTCTCAACTAAGACTGACGGAAGAAGAGGAGGATGAGACAACGCTTGACAACCCGCCCACTTGTGATCGTCCATTAGACCTCAGTCGAGTCATGGGGAACCAACCAAGACAATCCTTCCTCAAACCATCCCCTTTTACTCTGATAGGATCCTCCCTCGAACTTCACAATTGAGTGATGAACGAGGTGAGCAAACCTATGACTCTAATACCAATCTGATGCAGTAAACAGAAGGGCCTCTCCTAAGCCTCGCAGGATTCAATACAGAACTAAGCTAATCAACTATAAAAATAAAAGAATAACTAGAAAATTGCAAGAAAATAACTAAATTCATTATCTCAAATCAGTTTCACTTTTTGACTCCCTTATTTACAGAGATTCCCTCATCTATAAATATATGAGATTTTTCCTAATTCTAATATAAATAAACTTCCTAATCTTATAACCCTTTAAAAGATAAAACTTATCCTACCTTATGGATTTTGGATCTAATATATAAATCTAATGTCCATTACAAATGAACCAAATATCAAAATAATCTAAATACAAAAAATCAAAATGATAAAATATCCAAGAGAGACCCTCATGTTCACTGCATCACGTCCCAATGCTTTTGTGAAGATATTTGTGAGTTGATGCTTGGTTGGTACATGAGTCATGGAGAGAATTCTTGCTTTGAGTTTTTTCATGAACAAGATGGCAGTTTAATTCGATGTGTTTTGTTCCTTCATGAAAAATAAGGTTGGCTGCTATTTGCAAAGCAATTTGATTGTCACAATATAACTGCATAGGATGTGCATGGACGGTCCCAAGATCAGCCAAGACTGCTCGTAGCCTCAACAACTCACAAGTGGCAAAAAACATTGTGAGATATTTCGCCTCTACTAAAGAGTGGAAAATGGTAGTTTGCTTCTTGGCTTTTTCTGCTATGACAAAGCAACGTTAAATACTCGATAGTGAATCTACCAGTCACAAGACAATTGGCCCAATCCAAGTCACAATACCAGATGAGTTGGACTTCACTATTGGCAAGAAAGTGAATGCTTTTGTTGAGGGATGAGTTAAGATACCAGAACACCCGAATGGTAGCATGGTAATGTGGTTTTCATGGGTACTGCATAAATTGGCTTAAAACATTGACTGAATAAGTGATATATGGTTGGGTAACGGTCAAGTAAATGAGTCATCCAACTATACGCCTATAATGGGTTCGGCCTTTTAAGAGTTTGCCTTGATCTGCAGTCACTATAAGTTTTTAATCCATGGGGAAGTCCATTGGTCTCAGTCCAAGTAATCCAATATCGGTTGGAATATCAAGGATATATTTTTGTTGGCTTAGAAAAATGGTTGAACTTGATCTGGTGACCTCAATACCAAAGAAATATAAGATGAAATTTTGATTGTAGGAATCTTTTGAAGATTGAAATGACAACGTTGTCATTGCCCGATATGATGATGTCAGCAACATGTACGAGAATAAGTATAAAACTACTTTTGTCATGTTTGGTAAAAAGAGCATAGCCTGCTAATGACTAAATCTAGCCTCCTCGAGGATGAGTTAATTTTATAAACCAATTTCTTGACAATTGTTTTAGTCCATAAAAGAACTTTTGAAGTTTGCAGTGCTTTTTTAACTATGAAAACTCGATGGATGTTGCAGATATACTTTCTCCAGTAGGTCACCATACAAAAAGGCATTGCTAATGTCGAGTTGCTAAAGGTACCAACCTTTAATAGATGCCAAACCTAATAAACACTTGACGGTAACTAACTTTGCAATGGGTGCAAAGGTGTCATGTTAGTCTAACCCCTCAATTTGTGTATATCCCTTTGTAATAAAGCGAGTCATGTGCCTTTAGATTGAATTGTTTGCTCAATACTTGATTTTTTAAACTTGTTTGTAGCCTATGGGTCTTTTGCTAGGAGGCAAGGAAACCAAGATCCAAGTCTTATTGTATTAGAAATCCAACCCTATGGAGGAACAATTTTCTATAAATTCAATCTCGTGAGGGCTCAGGCACAGGAAAAAACTGAGAAAGAGAAAAATATGTTCTCGATCTGGCTATGTTCTATGTCAAATAGGACTAGTATCTGGGCAGAGGGAGAATATTGATCCTTTTGGGTGGGCTGCAATTGAGAAAAAATATAGGACAGTAGAGGGAGAAAGGGCTTTCTCTCTAAGAAATATAAATTTTGAAATAGAGCAAACAAAGAATACCTCATAGGCCAAAATACTTCATTCCAATTAAATTAAGCAGGGTACATTTATTTATCCATTTACTATAGGGCAAAAGAGTAAAAATACATACAGTTTTTTATCCTAAAAATACTCTAGAGGGCGTCTCACCATAGTCCTAGCATGGGCAGGAATCCAGGCCAAGTGAGTTTCTCTAGGAGTCTTGAGAGAAAGGGAAACTCCCTCTACGCATTCCCAACTGGGTGGGTCCTAGGTCCTAGCTGGGGTGGTTCTGGTTGGTCAGATCTGAAATAGAAAAGGGTTTGTAACAAACTACTCCTCTCAAACTCGTCTTGTCCTCAAGGCAAGAGCTCTTTGAAAATTGTTGCCGCAATCAATCTTTATCACCTTTGAGGTCAAACACTAGGTGCATGGTTTTTCCAGTGCTCTAATGAGATTGGGTCTAGGGACAAGTAAAGTTTGGGTCCGATCTTGGCTTGGACATAGATTTAGAGGGGTTAAGATTAGGGTCCAGATTGGATCCTAGATTGAGTTGGAGCTTGAATAAGTAGGAGAGTGGTTTTAGATACGATCCGATTTGACTTGGTAAACAGATAGATGGGTATAGGTAGGATCCATTTGGTTTGAAAAGAGTTGTTGGTAACTTGAGTCATTGTGGGTCAGATTTGGACTTGAAAGAAGGGTTTGGGGCTGGGATTGAGTTGGGAACATAGAAGTAGGGCTAAAGACACGGACTTAGATTTGGTCCAAAAGAAATTAGGACCAAACCAGACTAAATTGAAGTAAGGGAGAGGTGGATTCAGTTCCAAAATCAATGGCAACTGGTTTGAGACTTGAGAACCAATGAGAATTGGTTTAGGTCAGCCCATAATCGGTCAAAATTAAGATAAAATCAGTTCTGGATGGGTGTAAATTGGGCCTAATTTGGTCCTCATTTGAAAAGAATCAGTTTCAATTGAAATCGGTTCTCTCTCTCCCTCTCCCATTACAGAATGGGTTCCCATTGAGGTTGACCCCACGTGATAGGGGGCATCATCCGACCAGGTCAAGCTAATGGAAGACCACCGGTGGGAATCCAGTTGGCACCAAGCCCTTGTCGGCTGAATGGGCCTCCCATGCAAGGAGAGGAATGACGATGGGAACCAATCCCACCACCTACATCCCCAAGTCATGGGTGGCCCCTCTGATGAGATGGATAGGGGTCGACCAGACGAAAGAAAAAAGGAGACCATTTATGTGGTGGGCTCGACCATCTGACGATCAGAGGGGACGATAGGTGGTGACAATAGGAGTGTAGCCCCATCCTTGTCTTCATCTATAGTTCTCCATTGCAGCAGAGGCTGAGAGGGGGTCTGATCGGCTTCCTTCATGGTTGATGCTAATGTCGATCGTTGGGAGGGTTCGATGGTGGCAGTAGGCAGGGTCCTCTCAGCGTGGGTGGTCGACAACGACGGTCATGGGTATAGCATGAGAGAGAGAGGGACGATGGTTCTCTCTATCGTGTTGTGGGTGTCGGGAGTCTTCCACCAGCATGTGGGTCGCATCGAGTGGCCATGGTCGGTGAGCGGTCGCTGGGTATGATCCAGCCCACGTCGACACCTCCGTCGGCCTTTCTTCCATGCTACACGAAGTAGGGCACCAATTGTGCTTCCATGCTATCAAAAATGCTACTCGTCCGTGTGGGCAAAAGCTGGCCAAGTTCGACTAGTGAAAAATGTTGGGTGGGTTCTCGGCGATGGCATCTCTCCATCCCATTAGATTAGTTACAAAATGCAGAAACCTCTGCAATGCTCGTTCTACTCTATCGAACCCTTATCTAAAGTGTTCATGAGATAATCCATGCTACTCTTAAGATTGTCAGGAGACTTGTTAATCTTCTTTGTTACTTGAGCGAATTTCAAAATCTCTAACGTTTCAATCAATGTGATGATAGGAACCTGAGTCGATTCAAGAAGGATATGGGCCCTTGTAGAGTAGACTAAGAAAGTCTGGCTAGTCGATACAGTTTTTCAGAAGCGATGCTCTGATACCACTATTAGAAACCAACCCTAGAGAGGGACATTTTTTTATAAATCCGGCCTTGTGAGGGCTTTGGCGCAAGAAAAAGATAGGAAAGAAAGAAATTTGTTTTCGATCTAGCTAGGCTTTGAGTCAAATAGGGCCATCAGTAGGGTAGAGGAAGAATATTGACCCCTCTGGGTGGGTTGCTGCTATGGAAAAAAATAGAAGAGTAGAGGGAGAAAGGACTTTCCCTCCAAGGAACAGGAATTCTGAAATATGGTGAATAGATAATACCTGATAGGCCAAAATACTTCATTCAATTAAACTAAATAGGGTACATCTATCTATAGATTTATAAGAGTGTAAAGGATAAAAATATACACAGTTTGCACCCTAGAGAAGAATCTAGGGATGTCTGGATTTAGATGGTCATGCTCTGGTTTGGATTTGGGTCTAGAGTGAGATTTTTCATTTGCACCAGATTAAACGTTTCTTCTAAAACAGGTTGAGGTATAACACTAGGATGAGATTCTAAACCTGTTGGTTGGACTTAGAAAGGAAATTCATGTTCTTGAAATATGACATCTCAACTAGTGAAAATCTTGTGAGTATCGAGATCATATAATCTATACCCAGATTGGTTGTAGGAAAATTTTATTTTCAGAGGAATTCAGATCATGAGCATAACAAAGACACCTGAACATGCAAAGATGGTCATAGTTGGGTTTGGTTTAGAAAATTACTTTATAGGGATTTTGATTTTTTAAGACAGTAAGAAAGGAACCCGATTGATCAAGTATGTGGCGATCATATGCTCTCCACAAAATGAGTTTGGTAGGTTGGCATAAAAGGGAAGGGCTCTTGCAACTTCAAGTAAATGTCAATGCTTATGTTCCACCTTACCGTTTTGTTGGGGGTGTATGAATATAAGTGCGCTAATTGTCAATTCCATTTTTTGAAAAAGAAAATTTGTTCCATTGTTATTTCTAATTTTTTGAACTGGACAATTGAATTGAGTATTGACTATCTATCGTGTAGAATATTTTAGTAAGAAAATAATATTTATATCGCATTAGATATACCCAAGTGCATCTAGAAAAATTGTCACTGATGGTGAGAAAATAATGTGCACCTGTGTGATTAGGGGTGCACGTGAGCCGGGCTCAAGTCGAGCTTAGGCTTAGGCTCAAAAAGCTCAACTCGTTCAAAAAAAAGCTCAGCTCTAGCCAAGCTTGAACACCCCAACATACAAAATCAGCTCAGCTCGAGCTGAGGTGATTTGTTTCAAAATAGTGATTTCATCATACAAGCGTAAAGGGCGGATTCAAACCCTGGACCTCACGCACAAGTGCATAAAGCCCTAACCACTTGGGCAAAACCACTTTTTGTGATTTTTAAAAAACAAAAAGTATATATATCCTAATATTCTTCATATTAAAACTACAAATCAAGCTTCATAGGGTTTTAATGGTTGATCAAACTCCGTTCATTTATGTTTAACGAGCCTAAGCTCTTCTTCAAACTTGACTTGTTTACTTACCCAAATGATTCTGAGCCGACTTTAACCGAGTCAAGCCCGAGCAAGCTTAGCTTGTTGTGCACCCTTATTGTGATGGTATTACATATCTGACCCATATATCACAATGGACTAATGCAAAATGAGAAGTGTTTTTTTTAAGGCAAGCTGGGGTTAGGCAGACCCCCATCGGTTATTAATGAACGTACCAATGGGTTTTGAACATGCAACGTCCCACACAAGGAGACGTGCACCCACAGCTCCTATCAACCACGCAGAGCCCCCATTGGTTAAAGGATAAGTGCTTTTATTGAGACTATCAGGAAAAAGAAAACGGGTATGTTTAGCCCAATGACAAGCATCACATAAAAAATCAGAATGAACAAAAACACTAGAATGTTCCCTGGACAGATGTCCAAATATGTGGGTTAGAACGGCAGGACACATGAGCCACAGAATTCAGTTTGGAAGGAGTGAGATAATACAACCCATCACGAACCTTACCCGCTCCAATCAGCTGTTTCGTTGAAGGGTCCTGAAAAACACAAAAGTAGAAAAAAATATGGCTGCACAATTTGAAGATAGGGTTAGTTTACTAACAGAAAGAAAATTATATTGAAAATTTGGCACATAAAGAATGTTGGATAAGCGAATGTCAGGTGAGATATGGGTTTGTCCAACATTGGTCAACTATTACTTTGGCCGTTTGACAGCTTAGAGCGGTTAGTGCACCATCTTGTGTTGGGACGTTGCAAGTTCAAAACCCATTGGTACCGTTTTCTAACTGGTGGGGGTCTGCCTAACCCCAACTTGCCTATAAATAAAAGTAGGATTCACACTAGATAGCTTGTCTAAGTGAGGTGTCATATGGTCAGAGTCTCCGGCGTCAATGATCCAAGATGAAGGGTTTCTAAATAATCTGCAGGAAACGTTACCAGTAAGATTAGCAGTTGTGTTCACATCTACATTGATTAGTGAGATAAGTTGTTTATCAAAGAGAAGTGATCTTACTGCAGCTGGTTAAGGCAGAGCATTTTGAGGTGGCATTGGAAGAGCTAGCAATATTGGAAGACACGTTCTTTGCAGTCTGAGAGGAATGGTTTGCTGGATACCAGTGCAACGTGTAACAACGAGACTTAATGTGACCCAACCATAGTGACAAAAGTTAAAAACAGCAAAATCTCAGCAGGCAAAAAATTCGGGAGATTTTGAAATTTTTCATAAATCTCACATTTTTTTGGCAAAAACTCGGGAATAAAAAATAATATAAAAAAATAATAAGAAAATATAAATAAAACACATTTAAAAATAAAAATCTTGGGGGTTTTCATGATAATTTTTTTTAAAATATAAATATCACGATATTTGTCACGGTTTGAAAATCTTGCAAGAAATTACCATTTTAAACTTTTAGGCAATTTCTCGCAATATATCGGCGAGATTTTTATAAATCTTGCGATATTTGTCACAGAGGTCCCGACATACTGCAAAGCTCGCATTTAGGTCATTCACGACCTCTTCCGATGCCTCGGATAGGTGGACGGCTTTTCAATTTATTGTTGAAACTTGGTGTTTTCATGCCTCGGATAAGGTAAGACCTCTTGGCTTTTAAATTCGGGTGCTTCTTTTCACATGACCCCAAGTTTTAGTTCTTTTTTCGAATATTCAAAAAATTCCTCTCCTTCCTTTGTTTCAACTACAAAGCTCGCATTTTGGCAATGGGTCTATAGCCAAAATCTGACTTCGAACCACAGAAAATGATGGTTTTAAGTCCCAACAGAAATTAGATAACGTTTTCTTGTTGTTGGAAGTGGCTAAACTCGTTGAATGCACCACACATGCATTCAGGTATAGTTGAGTACGAGCTCAACTCGTCCCAATAAGACTTTAAGGTGGTAAAATAAGAAAAGAGGGGCTTGGTTCTGACGATGGTAAGAAATGAGTTTCTTCAAATGAAAAATACGAGCAATATTTGCTTGAGAGAGACGCTCTTCAAGATGGACCCAGACCTTCCTTGCAGTGCTAGCATAAATCAAGCTACTTGCTAGCTCATGCTAGTTGATAACTCTTTAGACAACGGATTGAGAAGCCAAGAAAGGACCATATCATTATAACGGTGATGATGGAGGTGAACAGCAGGGCAGCGAGCTGTTCACAAAACATAACTTGTTTTTGGCACTGAGTGCCATTCTCATAGCCCGCATCCATGTTCAGAAATTGTCCCTTGTTAGGACTGAATACACCAAGACTGTCCCTATCAAAGTGATGAAGGAAATAAGGAGACGACCAGTTCATAAGACGAACTGTGTGGAGGAGCTCTCAATGGTATCACTCTGACGCCATGTGAAGGAGCAACTATGGTAAAAAAAAGTGATGCCTTTCTAATTTCACCTCTGCTATTTAAAATGCAAAATACATATGAATCTTGGATCCCAAGATAAGTGGGATGATCTTGGGACGTTGCAACTTCGAACCCAAATGGTATGGTTGTATAACTGGTAGGGGTCGGACTAACCTCAGCTTTCTCTGTCCAAAAAAAGAAAAGAAAAAGTAAATGGAAAGCAATCAAGAAAATTGCCTGTGGTAAATATCCAAAAATCTCACATACTTATCTCCTTCAAGGATGACGTTTAACATTACCAATATGAACCAGTGCCATAGATCGGATATTCTACCTATGTGTGCTCAGAGTTCAGAGCATCTGATTTAGGATCCACTTAGTGCCATCACAGAAGCTAGCTCATCTTTATCAGCCATTTAGAGAAATCTTTGAGATGCTGCATGACAGCATGAGGCAGTGACTTGAGATACACAACCTGAGAAAGAAAAAAACAAAACCTTTCAAGACTTTTTTTTTAAAGGCAAGCTGGGGTTAGGCAGACCCCTTCCAGATATCTCTTAAGCCCTATGTGGCAAAGGGATTCGAACCTGGGCCTTCAGCTTAGCACAGGACCCCGCTTACCACATGGGATACCGCCTCGGTGGTTTTCAAGACTGTTTTTATTGCAAAGTGCAATTAGCTTCATTGGGACGAACTTGAAGTCAAAGGCAATGCTTTGAACTGCAAGCTTTGAGTTTCCACATCAAAAACCAAATTCGTTCGCAAGCTTCATCCTTTCATACTATGCTGACGAGAAATTGCGTGAGTGTTCTCTTCCGTAGACTGAATACTGAACAGGTAATCACATGCATGCAAGAGCTGAGGACATGGTGCATCACAGGATTGAACCAAAGGTACCATCTGTTTTGAAGTCAGTAATAACATGTACAGGTGAACTCCCCATCTTTATCTGAATCTTGATGTGCTTTTTGCTTCAACATCGAAATGAAGGATGAATCTATTCCACTGCCTGGTGCAACATAATCTTTCCAGTTCATTGCATGTACGTCGCTTCAAGTTCCTTTCCCGGTGAATTTTCATGCTTGCAAGCAAAAAACCACTTCCAAGACAGTTTTCCCAGGGAATTATCTACTTTTGCATGCATCAGACCAGTATCCATAGATTTTCTCCAAAAATAGTAAAGCATACATTGGACTGTATTCTTTTCTAAATATGGGCATTCAAATGATCCTAAATAAGGTGCTCCAGGCTTCGGCAATGCATAGTTAAAGGGTCTTGTTAACAGTTTGTTACAGATAAAAACAGTGCCTGATGAACATAACGGAACCAGTAGCTCATTGCAAGAAGACGGTTGCTGCCACAATTTTTGTTGCCAAAGGTATGTAGCATGGTGCAGTTTGGTGCTTACCAACATAATCATCACTTTCACCACCCGCTTTCAACATCATCATCATCACATTATGGGAGCTTCCATGTCTTACTGATCTTGAAAAAGCAATGCAGCAAGAAAAGAGTTAAACAGAGATAACCATGCCAAGGACCTGCAGACAAAATTTTCTACACAATAATGTGTGATTGACCGCAGCCGCATAACACTGAGATCACCCCAATTTGGGCTGCCACAGCTTTGAAGGCCATGGAGCATGCAGCATGCCTGTGTGGGGTCTATGCAGGAAATGATGGCCCCATCGAAATACATGAAATGCCCAATCTGAAATTCTGACCAACAGTAACACCCAACCTGCATATGCCTCTTGCTATAATGCATTTATCTTTTGAGAAAAATGATGACCAACAAGTATTCCTTCACTTGGTTTTATCCAACAATGGTGATAGTGACCGAAAATTCATGATATTGACGGTTATAGTGTTAATAGTGAGAACAATGATAGAAGGATGACTATAATCATTTTTCTTGAATTTCACTATTTATATCATTTTTTGTGATAACAAGGTATGACTATGTTGAGATACTTTACCATTTTGAGAGAGAGAGAGAGCTAGGAAAGCCGAAGAGCCATTTCCTGAAGCAGTGCTCTCTTTTGTGAGGCTGTGATAACACGGTTACTTTGAGCATTCCCGAGCACATCTGCAATGATGGCAGCTGCATGGCCAAGAGGTTCCTCTGCTGCTCTTTTCAGCATAAATGCCTTCAAAATCCACAGGGAGACATAAGACATATGATCAGTAAAGAAGTTCTACACGTGCATGAAAGGGTACGACATGCAAGGCGCACAATGTCAAGGAAGCTTCAGAGAGAGAGAGAACCTGGCCATGATGCGTTATAGATAAAGTGCATGGGGGCTGAACCCATGGCTCCCCATCTATCTGCAAAGGGAAGGCCGAAAAAAGCTGGATGTTAATAGACTGCCCTTGTGCCAGTCTTCGAGCACGTGAAAGGCCAACCTGTTCCACAAACACCTGGTGAGTTCCGTAACCTAGAAGGAAACATGCACGAGTCTTAACTCGTAACCATGATGAGACCATGTTCCAGGGTGCCTTTGAAATGAACTTTATGCTAAATTCGAAAACCAAGGGCCAACAAAAAAAGAGTACTCAAGCCATGGTGATTCACTACAGAAATTTCATGACCAAACCAATTCAGACTAGCAACTGAAAGGTACACCAATTAAGGTCCTACTTGCCCATTGATGATGAAATCCAACAGTTGCGTAGATGCAGGCACAGCCAGCACTTATCCTTTTCCATGCATGATGAGTGAATTTGATGCCTTATGCTAAAGTCCATTAGAAATAGAACAATAAACAATTGCCAAACTCAAACTACTACAGGGATGAGATATAGGGATGGCAGTGGGGCGGGGCGGGGGACAAGGTCTCCACCCCTGCCCCGCCTCATGATTTTATCCTCCACCCCCGCCTCCATCCCTGGCGGGGAATGGATTTTATCCTCCACCCCCGCCTTCATCCCCGTTTCATGTCCTCCATCCCCGGTTCAAACGGGGATGAGGCGGGGATATTGCGGGGAAAAGTGGTTGGGGCGGGGATGAGGCGGGGATCGTGGCGGGGGCGCGGAAAAGTGCACGTCCATCCCCGCCTCCATCCCCGGACGGGGATGGATTTTAACCTTCGTCCCCGCCTCCATCCCCGTTTCATACCCTTCATCCCCGGCCCAAACGGGGCGAGGCGGGGCGGGGCCCCGCTTTCCCCCGATCCACTGCCATCCCTACTGAGATACCAAGGTTCCACAGCAAGAAAAACGCTACTATTAAATTTTTAATATAACCATATCAAATGTACAGAACCAGTGGAAACTTGCATGGCGGTTGAACTAAACAAATCAACCCAAGAATTAATATTTGAATCTCTATGGGTCGCTGAGGCTTGGAAAATCAACATCAACCAAGACTCTAAGCAACTTGGAGTAGGCCGTGCACCTAAGTTGGTGCCAAATCCCAAGGTGTGTCATATATTTGGAACATTATTTGATAGCTGCTATAGATTGACTAGATATTAATTTAACCTAGGCAATAGTTATAGTAAAATTATCCAAGTCAAGTAGAACAAACTCTTTAATCACTGGTTTGAACTTTTGACGACAGCCAAGAATGTATAAGAGGATCACCTGAAGTTTTCCTAGGTGCCATGTTCCAGATATGCTCACAACCTCCAACATCTTGTCATGCATAGACTGAGGATCAAAATTGTCATAATTCTCATCTTCATTTTGCCACAAATCAACTCCTCCCATGTAGCTTCCAATGTTAGCAACAAGAACACCTTCAGAATCCTGAAAATTTGTACATGCAGAGAAAATCATTTCCAACTTTAGGAAAACACCACCATGAACTTGCAATATTTTGAGGTAATGACCACTGGGAAAAGGTTCAACAACAGCACATGATTTAACAGCATCAGAGTATGCAGCCAGGAATATACCTGGTCTTGTTTCAAGTGAGAGATGCTATGACCTAGTGGAAATTCGTGGGCCATTTGCTATACAAGAGACTCACACAACTTGGACACAGTTAAGCCAGTCAGTCATAATGGTATCTCTGAACTTGCGTCACATGAACCCAGTCATGATTTAAACTTTTACAATTACTCTAACATACCTCAGGAACCTCAACCTCGACCCCATCAACTGCCACTAGAATTTGCCATGGCAGGTCTGCAAATGTCCTGTTCATGATGCCTTTTGCGCCTTCTCTTGCATACAGCATTTTATTCATGAACTGGGAATAAGATTCAGCTTTGAGTTAGACAAAGCTAAACAGCACTAACATATAGCTAAGTAGAGAATTTAAACCTGCATCAGTCATACAGCTGCTTATCAGATTAAACTTTTGAGTTTTATGAATAATTAGGCAGTTTAAAACTGCTAAGCAACTGGAAGGCTGTGTGTGAAAATATTGCTCATATCAAATAAGAGGAAAAAGAACTGGTTTTGTCCTCTTCAAAGCAGTAAGTGAAATGAACAGGAGCAACATCACAGCTGGCCAAGAACCAAACATTTGGCCGGCCACAATATGCATGTAGATCTAAGTCACACGGACTCGGCTAGGGAGGCGCCGCACCCGAGTCGACACACCCCGACACGGGTGCGGCTTCGGAGACGGCCCGGACTCGGTCAACGCCGAGTCGGACTCGGTCAACGAGTCGAGGCCGAGTCCGTCCTTGTTTTGGACTCATTCAACGTTGACTGAGTCCGAAAATGTCCACTTTGATTTTTAAAATATGTTTTGAATCTGGGTCGGGTCCGGACCTGACCCAGATCCAAATTCCATCTGCAGGCGAACCCTAAAAGGGGTTTATCGACAGGGGGAGGGGCTTACCCTCTCGATTTTGCCTCTCTCCCCCAGCCCCTGCAGCTTTCTCCTACACCCACGCCGGCGATCCAGACTCCGACGACGGTACGCACAGGTGCCAGCCACCGTCTCCCCCTCCGTCAACACTCAACAGGTATGTCGACCCTCATGCACCCTCTGCTTGCAGCCTCCTTCCTTGCACCCTCTGCTCGCAGAAGAGGGGCTCGGCCCCTCTCTGTGCCTCCTATTCACAAAGGAGGGGCTTGGCCCCTCCTCGTTTCGCTTATGTCAGGTACGCTTGTTTCCCTTTTATCGCAGGGGTAAGAAGTAGGAGTGGGGGAAGGAGGGGGCTCGGCTGACAGGCCGAGCCTTGCCCCGCCGGACAGAAGGGAAACGAGGAGGGGCTGAGCCCCTCCTCATTTCCCTTTTATTCAGCAGGGGTAAGAAGGAGGAGTGGGTACTTTTTTTTCTTTGTATTCAAAGTTTGTATTTAAATATTTGTATTCAAAGTTTTAAGTTAGATACTAATATAGTCATTTTTTGATGCAGTTGTGGAACATCCAAGAATTGGGATGTAAATCCACAAGATTTTGACTTGGAGGGAGAACATAATTTGCATACTCTCAACATGGACTACCTCGATCCTGTTCTTCCCTCTAATTCAGACGATGAGACAAATTTATGATAAGTTTTGTTGTTTATCACACTCAAAAGCTTCTTTATGTGTTATTTTGGTAAGTTTGTGTTGTTAAGAATTGCTTTTTTATTTTTGTTTTAAAATTTACAATTTTTATATGTTAATTTATTGTTATATATATAATTATATATATTTAAAATACATATATTTTTTAATATATATATATATATAGCCGAGTCCCCGTGTCCAAATTTTTTGGAATTGCGCGCACCCGTGTCGCACCCGCACCCATGTGACATAGATGTAGATTAATTATAGAGAGTAGTTTTGGTTTCACCCCTAGGTTAACTTGACATGAGAAGTGTTTCTTCATTTGAATCCTATAAAGCAACCAAAACTTCATTGATTATATTCTCTCATCTTTCACTATATGATGGTTCTGTATAGTCCACAACGAGCAGCTATGGATTGGGCATAAAACTTCTACAAAATAGTGAGGACACGTCAGTTATATGTGCTCACATGGAACACTACTTTCTTTACTTTCAAATGAAGTGTTTCAAAGAAGGGAAATGAAAACGGTAAACAAGTGTGGGTGTGGGTGTGGGTGTGGGTGTGGGTGTGGGTGTGGGTGTGTATCTCTCTCTATATATATAGAGAGAGAGAGAGAGCTGAACATATTAGGCCCCTTTTTCTCGTTAGGTCTCATTAGGCCCTATAGTTTGAAGTGTTTTATGATAGATCTGAACTGTTAGATGTGTTTATCACAAGGTTTTCATACTAGGAAGCAAAAGCGGGAAACGATTCGGGAAGCAAAAACAAGAAGCAATGCATTTTAAAATGTATAAGAGGGAAGCAAGGATTAAAAAAAGCAATATAAGAATTAAATGGGAATAGAAAAGGAATGCAAATAAAAACTAAAATAAAAGTTACTTATTAAATTTCATGATTTTTTAGTGTAAGAAATAATTTTTTAACAAAATCTAAAAATGATGACGGCCAATTTAGAGAAAGCACATGGAAGTGAGTCAGAAGCGTGAGAGGAAACACATAAAAAACATAAAAAGTAGAGTGAAAATATATACTAATAATAATAGATAAAGTGTATGGAAAGCATAGAAGCGTGGAAGAATCAAGATTCAAATCAAGTTTCGGAAGCAAGGAGTATCGAGCTTCCGGAAAGCGGGCTTTCCATCTATCTAAGAAGGTTCCCATAACTATGGTTTATCATGCTCAATTTAGTAGGAATCGACTCTTGGATCATATTTTTTCAACAAAAAAATGTATTTTTATGAGCCAAAAAATTTTGAGGCCTTTATAGCCATTGATTTTTTTATCACTGGAAAAAACTGTATACATGTCAAATTCCGGCGATCCAAAAGCCAATTCCCACTAAACAAAACCTATAGATCACATAGATGGTGTTAGATGTGAGAAAAATACTAAAAACTATGATTTTTTAAGGGGCCTAAGGAACACATTGTCATGAAACACTAAGAAAGAAGGATAATGTCACAAAGTGACTAGCAAATGCACAAGTATACAAGCATAATAGCCACTAATGGGCAAAACTACAACAAGTAACAAAGTGGCAATGAACACAAAAAAAGAGGAGCTAAAAAATATAGGAGCTTTACTCATAAAGAGCTTCAAAGAAGCTTAACTAATACATGGGGCTTTGCCCCTTATTTATACATAAATGGGACCCAAGGAGGGGCTCCCATAGAGTCGTTGGAGGGGTCCAACGACTCTATGTGGACCCCTCTCAAATGAATAAAAAAGAAAAAAAGTTGAAAAAGGAAAATACACAAAAGAAAAGAAAAGCATATTCAAAAAGTGAATGTGTATTTACAGGAAAATGACTATTTTGACCCTAGTGGGTATTACAAAAATAATATATATATATATATATATATATATATATATATATATATATATATATATATGTCACAATCTATATATATGTAGATATATATAGGAAAGATGATATAATTTAACACCCCCCCTCAAACACATGGTGAGATCATCGAGAGTTTGCTAAGGAGAAAATAGAAGCGAGGCAATGAGAAAGCTTTGGTGAAGAAGTCTGCTAGCTGATACTCGAAAGAAACATAAGGTAGTTGAATGGTACTTCGTAAGAACTCATCACGAACATAGTGGCAATCCATCTTTATGTGCTTTATTCGTTCATGGAAGGTGTAGTTGCTAGCAATGTAAATAGCACTCTTGTTGTCACAACATGGCTTCGAAGAAGTGGAGAAGAGGACGTCCATATCTTTGAGTAAGCTTCTCAACTAGACAAGTTCAGTGGTAATGGTGATCATCGCTCGATACTCAGCCTTCGTGGAGGAAAGATAAACTTTTTGTTGCTTCTTACATCTCCAAGAAATTAGTGACTCTCCAAAAAAAAAACACAATAACCTTTTGTTGAAATACAATCATCGGGGTTACCCCCAATCAGAGTCAGTATAAGCAAGTAAATTAAGAGATGAAAAAGATGATAAGAATAATCCTTTTGTTATAGTGCCCTTCAAATATCTGATAATCCTGTCACCATATGAATTGAAGTAGGAGCAATCTGAAATTGACTTGCACTGTAAACATCATGAGTAATATTTGATCTGGTGATAAATAAATAAGTTAGTGAACCAATCAATTGACGATAAGGAGTCGCATCATTGGCTCTTATCTTGGCATTGATTACTTCTAGAGTCTCTACTTTCTTGTCGTTAGTTAACCCAGACCGAGTAATAATATCTTATGCAAGCTTCATCTGAGATAGAACATACCCCTTTGGAGAGTATGCAACTTCAATCCCTAAAAAATAACTTAGAAAACCAAGGTCAAACATATCAAAATTTTCTTTTAAAATGTTTTTAATAAGCTCAATCCCCTTTTTATTATTATCAGTGATGATCATATCATCAAAATATAGTAATAATATTGTTATGTGCTCTCTTGTTTTCTTAACAAACAAAGCAATATCAGTATAGCAATAAGAAAAAACATTATCAAGAACTACTTTGTTAAATAAATCATACCAAGCTTTTGTAGCTTGTTTGAGACCATAAAGAGCTTTGTTAGGTTTTAGAATATTCTCTTCTTCAATTTCAAGACCCGACGGAGGATCCATAAAAACTTTTTCACAAAGATTTCCATTTAAAAATGCATTTTTAACATCAAGTTGATAAATAGGCCATTTTTTAATAGATGCTAGAACAATCAAGGTTCGCACACTAGTCATTCTAGCTACCGGGGCAAAGGTTTCCTCATCTATGGCCTTACCCAATCCGCTTCCCGGACAGGAGATCCTGCACAAAGCAATTGGTAGGTGAAAAAGAGACCCTACATCCGAAATCGGTGATTTGAAAGACCAAAAAAAGATTTAAATTGAATTTTGGAATAATTCTTATTTTTTGAACATACAATTCTTTGTTTTGACCATAAACTTTTTCAAGGTTTCCAATTCCTTCAACATCCAAAGATGTCCCATCGACAATGGAAACAAAAGATTCAAAAGTATTGAGACTTGGTTTTGATAAAAGATATGCATTTGACGTTATATGGAAACTGGCACCCGAATCAAGAATCCAATAGGACATACCTGGGATTGATGAGATTGCAGCACCGGAGGTAGAAGGCAAATAGTTGATCCTCATGAATTGTTGGAGAGTTTCGGTAAGTTGTGCAATAGAGTCTTTTATATCTCCATCTTTCTTTGAATCTTCACTTGAATTGTTTGAAGACTCTCCAACGGAAACCACCTCTCTCTTGAGTTTAGGGCAATCCGGGCGAATATGGCCCGGTTCATTACAATGGTGACATACAATTTTTCTTCCACCTCCGTTATTATTTTTCAAGAAATGAGGTGGTTTATATGGCCTTACATTATTTTCCGGTCTTGAAACCGCATGTACTTCATCAATATCTTTCTTTAAGGCCAAGTGAGTTTCTTCTTGGCACAAATCGACTAAAATTTTACTAAGAGGAGTAGAAGCTCTATAAAGAAGGGACCCTCTTAGTTGTTCAAACTCGGGACGAAGCCCATGAATAAATTGTAAAAATCTTTCTCTTTCTATTTGCTCTTGCCTCATAGCAATAGCACTTACTTCCATTGTGGTTCGAGAAGAGCAAGTTCATCCCATAATGAGGACAGGACACTATAGGAGTCCCTAATACTCATGTTTCCTTGCTTAGTTTCTGTTACTTTTTCTTGCAAAAAGAAATGTCTAGCAAGGTCACGTTGGGTGTACATACTGTTAAAATATGTTATATATACATATATATATAGATAGATAGATTATGACACATACACATATATATATTACATATATATGTCTATGTGTCTATCTACATATATAAATATATATATATATATATATATTGTAATACCCAATAGGGGCAAATTAGTCTTTTCACATTGTACACGCATATCCTAAAAGATATGCTCTTTTTCTATTTTCTTTTTTTTCCTTTTATTTTTACTTTTTTCTTTTCTTTCTTTATTGGTTGAGAGGGGTCCACAAAGAGTCATTGGACTCCTCCAACGATCATAAATATGACCGTTGGAGGGGCTCCAACGACTCTATGGGAGCCCCTCCTTGGGTCCCTTAGTGTGTATAAATAAGGGGCTTGGCCCCATGTATTCTTCAAGCTTCTAGTGAAGCCTCGTGTGAGTGGAATATATTTTTTCACCTTATTTTGTGTGTTTTATCACTTTTGTGGTTTATTGCAATTTTGCACATTAGTGGCTTCTTGTGTATGTGTGTGCGTTCGTGCTTGCTCTTGGAGATATCGCCTCACTCATTTGGCACTTCATTACATGGTATCAGAGCCTTGGTTGTGAAAGCTTCATCGGATCCTCTCTTGACAAAGTAATATCTCTCTCCTTTCTTGCTCTCAAACTCTTTCTACAAATGGCCAACAAAGATGCAAAAATCGACCTCTCATTCAAATTGGATGGGACCAATTACCGAATGTGGGTGGCCGCTATGAAAAATAACCTCAAAGGTTAAAAACTTTGGGGTTATGTGTGTGGAACCATTCCGGAACCACAATTGAAGTTAACTAAGTTTGAAGGAAATGAGGAAAGAGCATTAAACGAAGAAGAAAAAGAGAAGGCTATTCTTGACTTCTCTTAAAAAATGGAAGATTGGGAAAGTGAGCATGCTAAAATTCTAGCATGGTTCATAAATAATGTCGAACTAAAAAATTTGTGCAAATCTTGCAAAGTTCAAGAAGGCTAATGAAGCTTGGTTCTTTATAAAAAACATGTCACTCAAAGAGACCTTGCTTGGTTCTTTATGAAAAACATGTACACTCAAAGAGACCTTGCTAGGCATTTCTTTCCACAAGAAAAGGTAAGGGAAACCAAACAAGGTGATATGAGTATTAGGGACTATTATAGTGTCCTATCTTCTTTATGGGATGAACTTGTTCTTCTCGAACCTCAATGGGAAGGTAGTGTCATTGCCATGAGGCAAGAGCAAATGAAAAAAGAAAGGTTTTTCCAATTTATTCATGGACTTCGCCCCAAATTTGAGCAGCTTAGAGGATCCCTTCTTCATAGGGCTTCTACTTCTCTAAGTGACATTTTGGCCGACTTATGTCAAGAAGAAACTCGTTTGGCCTTGAAAAGAAATGTTGATGAAGTTCATGCCGTGTCTAGAACCGGCAACAACGTAAGATCATATAAACCACCTCATTTTTTGAAGAATAATGGTGGTGGAGGAAGAAAAATCATTTGTCATAATTGTAATGAACCGGGCCATATTCGTCCGGATTGCCCTAAATTCAAGAAGAATGTGACTTCCGTTGGTGAAATTCCTCCAAACACAAATGAAGATTCAAAGAAGGATGGAGACATAAAGGAGTCCATCGCTCATCTTACCGAAACTCTTCAACAATTTATAAAGATGAACTTCTCTACATCATCCTCCTCACCCTCCACTTCCGGTGCCGCCATCTCCTCTTTTCAGGTATGACCTCTTGGATTCTTGACTCGGGTGTCTCCTTTCATATGACTCCAAATGCATCACTTTTGTCAAAACCAAGTCTCAATAAATTCAAATCATATGTTTCCACTGCCGATGGAACATCCTTGGATGTTGAAGGCATTGGAAACCTTCAGAAAACTTATGACCAAAACAAAGATTTTTTTGTTCCCAAAATCCGAATTATTCCAAAACTTAATTTAAATCTTTTTTTCGTTTCCCAAATTATCAATTTTGAATGCAATGTCTCTTTTTCACCCACCCATTGCTATGTGCAAGATCTCCGATCCGGGAAGCGGATCGGGCAAGGCTATAGAAGAGGGGATCTTTATTATATGGATTTTTTGACTTTGCTATCCAAATCATTTTGTAATCATGTTCAATCTAAAATATTGAGACTTGGCATAAAAGGTTTGGACATCCTAGTATTTTCAAGTTGTATATCTTTCCTTTTTTGGAAAAATTTTGTAATAAAAGTACATTTACATGCAATGATTGTATTCTTAGAAAGATTAATTCGCTTCCATATTCGCATAGTAATTTCGTGTTAAAAAGACCTTTTGAACTTGTGCATTCCTATATATAGGGGTCGGCACCCGTCATGTCCAAAGGGGGATATTCCTACTATGTTACTTTTATAGATGACTTTACTAGATATACATAGGTATACATTATTAAAAACAAATCTGATGTCTTCACTAATTTTAAAGAATTTCATGTTCTTATTCAAAATCAATTTCAAAACAATATAGCTATATTTAGATTCAATTCTGGAGTTGAGTACATGTCTAAAGATTTTCAAAATTATTTCAAGATAAATGGAATTTTGCACCAACGATCTTGTCCTAAAACTCCGCAATAAAATGGTCTTGCGGAAATGAAACATAGACATTTAATTGAAACAACAAGAACACTTCTTGTCTCTAAAAATGTTCCTAAAAACTTTTGGGCCGAAGCTCTTCTTACCGCAACATATCTTATCAATCGTATGCCCTCTTCTTCTCTAAAAAATGTATCACCTTTTGAAAAATTATTTAAAATTACTCCAGATTTTAATAGACTAAGGATCTTTTGATATAAATGTGTTATGCTTGTTCAAGGACAAGATAAATTATCACCCAAAGCTCTTGAATGTGTGTTCATTGGCTATGGTGAAAATAAAAAAGGCTATAGATGCTATGATATTCGAAACAATAAACTCTATGTGTTAAGAAATGTAATTTTTCTTGAAGAACAAAATGGTTTTGATATCCACACATCTAGAGAAGACATTAATTATCCCTTCCTATTTGACTTAGCCCCTAAAATTGAGTCCCCAAAAGCAATTATTTGCGATAATACTTGTGATGGCATTTTACATCATAATGATATACCCCAACATGGTAATGTTTCTCAAAATGATAACCTTAATGATATAAATGTATGTACCCGACGGTTAGGAAATAAACATCAACCTACCCTTGAAAGATATTCTCAAGACTTCTCTTTAGAAGAACCTATTGATGACAATCAACCTAGGAGATCTTCTCCTAATAGTAGGCCACCACAAAAATTTGTGTCTTATGAATCTTTTTTACCTAATTATAGGACTTGTCTCATGTTGATACATTTGTATCATGAGCCTACTTCATTTAAAGAAGCTAAAGATCATCCACATTGGATTGAAGCCATGAAAATTGAATTAGAGGCTCTTAACAAACGTCAACCATTAGGAAAAAAGGCAATTGGGTGTAGATGGGTATATAAAATCAAAACCAAATGTGCTGGATCTCTAGAAAGATACAAAGCTCATTTGGTTGCAAAAGGCTACGCCCAAGAATATGGGATTGATTATGAAAAAACCTTTGCTCCAGTAACTAGAATGACTAGTGTGCGAACATTAATTGCCTTAGCTTCTATTAAGCAATGGCCGAAATGCGTTTTTAAATAGAACTCTATGTGAAGTTCTTATGGATCATCCGCCCGGTCTTGAAATTGGTAAAGAAAATATTTTAAAGTTAAATAAAGCTCTTTATGGTCTTAAACAAGACCCAAAAGCTTGGTATAAGCTTTTTAGCAAAGTAGTTCTCGATAATGGTTTTTCCCAGAGGCGGAGCTGGGGGAGGGGGCAGGACTGGGTTGTAGCCCAGTCTTGCCTACCGAAATAGTTAAATTTTTTTTTTAAAAGCCCAGTCCTAGCCCAACCCTGATTCCATATGAAATAGATTTTTATCCATTTTTTTAGCCCAGTCCAGTCCTAGCCCAGCCCTGACTGCAGCAAATATTTTGATTTGTCCATATGAAATAGATTTTTATTAATAATTGTAGCCATTTTTTATTTTATCTCAAAAAAAAAAAATCGGGGGCGCTGCACCCGAACCCCCGACTATCACACCAAACTTTTTTTTTGCTACACCCCTAATTGCCTCCCTCCCTCACATGAATCCTAGCTACGCCACTGGTTTTTCCTCATATTATACTGATACTGCTTTGTTTGTTAAAACTTCTAATGAATACATAACAATTTTGTTGTTATATATTGATGACATGATTATCACAGGTAATAATAAAAAGGGTATTGACCTTATTAAAAATATTCTCAAAGAAAAATTTGATATGTCTGAACTTGGTTTTCTAAGGTATTTTTTAGGAATTGAAGTTGCATACTCCCTAATGCAACGAGGAGGATCGACTTCCGCGTTCTTTGATAAGGGCTCAACCCTTACGGTTGTGCGTCATGCAGAAAGTAAGAAGAATGCCCACCGAAAAATGATGAGGCTTGTTTTTATTTCAATGTAAGCTTCAAATGACAATAGAATAAATGTAAAGAAAAGGGAACAAGCAATAGATGGAAGAAAAGAGCAAAGGAAAAATCTACTGGAAGAAAAAAATTCAGAAACAAAGGCTGCTGCAATCTCCAATATTCTCTGTCGCACGCAACCCTAGAATAGGGTTTTTAAAGACGTCAACTGGATTCGGGTCTCAGGTCCGGTCCTGGACCCGAGAAGACGTCTTCTTGTTGCGGCTGGGCCTGGGACGCTCGAACCTGTGTGGTGCTTCTTCCAGCCTTTGCTCACCTTGCGTAAGTGCGCAGGGGCACCACATCCTTGCATCGTGGCACCGGACTCGTGATCGGATCCATTGTCTGGGTCCGATCGTCCATCCCATTAGTGTCGAGATCCTTGGACACGCCCGGGTCACCTTGTGTAGACCGGACCCGGTCCCGCTCTGCATCACTCCCCAAGGGGTATGTTCTCTCTCAGATAAAGCTTGCCTCCAACATTATTGCCCGGTCTGGGCTGACAGATGACAAGAAGGTGGAGACTTCAGAAGTGATCACCGCCAAGATGAGAGCCAGTGATGGCACTCCTTTAGCAGATCCCACGCCTTATCGTCAGTTGATTGGGTCACTAACATATTTATCTATCACCAGACTCGATATTTCTCATGTGATTCATAGTGCAAGCCAATTTCAGACTTCTCCTTCTACCATTCACATGGTCGCAGTCATGAGGATTACGAGATATTTGAAAAGCACCATAACTAAAGGATTATTCTTACCCTCTTCTTCACCTCTAACTTTACTTGCCTATACTGACTCTGATTGGGAGGTAACCCCGATGATCGTATTTCCATCACAGATTATTGTGTGTTTCTTAGAGAGACACTCAATTCATGGAGGTTTAAGAAGCAACAAAAAGTTTCTCTCTCTTCTACAGAAGCAGAGTATCATGCGATGGCCACTACCACCACTGAGATTGTATGGTTAAGAAGTTTGCTTAAAGATATGGGTGTCTCATTCTCAACTTCTTCGAAGCTGTGTTGTGACAACAAGAGTTCTATCTACATTGCCAGCAATCACACCCTTCTTGAACGAACAAAACACATCGAGATGGACTGTCACTATGTTCGTGATGAGTTCTTACGGGACACCATTCAACTGCCATATGTTCCTACCGAGTACCAGTTGGCGAACTTCTTCACCAAAGCTATGTCACATGGGTGCGGGTGCGGGTGCGGGCGCGGGTGCGGGTGCGGGGATTCGGCACTTCCAAAAAACCCGGGTGCGGGGGTGCGGCAGGGGCAAAAATGTAAATATATATATATATAAGGGGTCGGGGGCGGGTTTTTTCAAATTTTACATGATAGCACAAGCAAGGCTACCACCATCATTGAAAAGTCAGGAGCTGACAGCAGCTGTCAGCAACTGACAGCTGCTGTCAGCAGATTGTCAGCGGATTTTTTTTTGTATATACAGCTGCACGATAGCACAAGCAAAGCTACCACCATCATTGAAAAGTCAGCTGTGACACAGCTGCTGTCAGTTTTTTTTTTTATATACAGTTGCACGATAGCACAAGCAAGGCTACCACCATCATTGAAAAGTCAGGAGCTGACAGCAGCTGTCAGCTCCTGACAGCAGCTGTCAGCTCCTGACAGCAGCAGATTTTTTTTTTATATACAGCTGCATGATAGCACAAGCAAGGCTACCACCATCATTGAAAAGTCAGGAGCTGACAGCAGCTGTCAGCTCCTGACAGCAGTTGATTTTTTTTTTTATATACAGCTGCACGATAGCACAAGCAAGGCTACCACCATCATTGAAAAGTCAGGAGCTGACAGCAGCTGACAACTGCTGTCAGCAGATTTTTTTTTTTTAAAAAAAATTCGCAGGGGCAATTTTTAAAAATAAAAAATAAAAAAAAAAGGACATAAATGATCCTGGGTGCGGTCAACGCACCCAGGATCGGGTTGACCGCACCCGCGTCGAGTCGCGTCGACGCGGGTGCGGCACCCTGCTAGCCGAATCCCTGTGACATAGCACCAAAGTTTTGTCATCGCCTCTTTTCTACTTTCTCCTTAGCAAACTCTCGGTGATCTCACCATATGTTTGAGGGGGGGTGTTAAAATATGTTATATATACATATATATATATAGATAGATAGATAGATTATGACACACACATATATATATTACATATATATGTCTATGTGTCTATCTACATATATATATATATATATATTGTAATACCCAATAGGGGCAAATTAGTCTTTTCACATTGTACACGCATATCCTAAAAGATATGCTCTTTTTCTATTTTCTTTTTTTTTTCTTTTTTTTTTACTTTTTTCTTTTCTTTCTTTATTGGTTGAGAGGGGTCCACAAAGAGTCGTTGGACTCCTCCAACGATCATAAATATGACCGTTGGAGGGGCTCCAACGACTCTATGGGAGCCCCTCCTTGGGTCCCTTAGTGTGTATAAATAAGGGGCTTGGCCCCATGTATTCTTCAAGCTTCTAGTGAAGCCTCATGTGAGTGGAATATATTTTTTCACCTTATTTTGTGTGTTTTACCACTTTTGTGGTTTATTGCAATTTTGCCCATTAGTGGCTTCTTGTGTATGTGTGTGCGTTCGTGCTTGCTCTTGGAGATATCGCCTCACTCATTTGGCACTTCATTATACATACCTTTCAAGAAAAAACAAGTTTCATTTGCTTTCTTGAATTTTGCAAGATTGGTGCATATTTTTAGCTCCACATTGTTCATGAACCATGTCAACACCTTGGCATGCTCACTTTCCCAATCTTCCATTTTTTATTGAAACTCTTGAATAGCTTTGGCCTTCTCTTTTTCATTCAAGGCCTTCTCTTCATTGCCTTCTTTCTTTATAAGCTTCAATTGTGGTTCCAGAATGGTTCCACACACATAACTCCAAATTTTTTTACCTTTGAGATTATTTTCCATGGCGGCCGCCCACATTCTATAATTTGTTCCATTCAATTTGAATGAAAGATCTATCTTTGAGTCCTTGTCGGTCATCTTGGAGAAGATCAATGAAGAGCAACAAAAAAGTGTGATAATAGTAACTTCAAATGTAAGCCAATGATACTTTCACAACCAAGGCTCTGATACCATGTCATCAAACACTAAGAAAGAAGGATAATGACTAGCAAATGCACAAGCAAACAAGCATAATAGCCACTAATGGGCAAAACTACAAGCCACAAAGTGGCAATGAACACAAAAAGAGAGAAGAGCTAAAAAATATAGGAGCTTTACTCATAAAGAGCTTCAAAGAAGCTTAACTAATACATGGGGCTTTGCCCATTATTTATACACAAATGGGACCCAAGGAGGGGCTCCCATAGAGTCGTTGGAGGGGTCCAACGACTCTATGTGGACCCCTCTCAAATGAATAAAAAAGAAAAATACAAAAAAGAAAAGAAAAGAAAAGAAAAGCATATTCAATAAGTGAATATACGTATTTACAGGGAAATGACTATTTTACCCCTAGTGGGTATTATAAAAATAATATATATATATATATATATATATATATATATATTTAGGACACATAGACATATATATTGAATATATATATATAGGAATGATGATATAATTTAACACACATTACTCATATATATATATAGTGGTTCAGTATCATGATACCTTACGGTGGTACACACTCCTGTTTGTATAGATCTAACCACCAAATGGTAAATCTAACCGTACATATGCCTTTAACATGATTTATTTAGTATATTAGAAGGTTTTATCATGTTCAGTATACCATAAGATTCTATTTTTTAGATGGTGGGAATCAACTGCTCATAGTTCATAAAAATAAGGGTGGTTTAAAAATGGTATAAAACAATATATTTGAGTCAACTTTAACACATGCAAATAATAAATAGAATATGCTAAGCATGATCCAATGGTTAGATTTTTCTTTTGGAGCTTAGATCTACATAAATCAAGCGTGTACCACTCTAAGGTGCAGTACCACCATAGAAGCACCATGTGTGTGTGTGTATATATATATATATATACATATATATATACATATATATATATATATGAGATAATATTGGCTAGAGTACAGTACTCTCTAGCTGAATCTCATAGGTGTGAGCTTTACTTGACCAATTTGACTCCATAATGCATTCAGTATGGTAGTTTTATTAGGAAATTTACTTTGGATCAGAGAGATGGCACACTCAAGGGTAGCAAAATATTTTCCATATATATATATATATATATATATATATATATATATATCACAAAAGCACAAATATGGTAATATATATGAAGAATTAATAAATTAATTTCCTTCATAAATTATGTGAATGCATTGATTACCTTTATAAAACAATCATACAAGTAGTAAATGAGTGTATAATTGGGCTACTTTAATAAAGTAATACATAGCATCAATAACGTGTTCCAATGCCATGGAACCCTTTAGGGTTTAGATAGAACAGATTCAAGAAATAAGGTAAAAATAGTGTGGTTAGTGGTTACATTAAATTATGAGATTTCCCCATTTCATATCTAGCACATTACATCATTCCTAACATTAAAAGTATGTAAAAGAAAAAAATAAGATTTTTACAAAAACAAGTATTGAAATTTTCAAATAACATGGTGTGTGTCAACTTCTTTTCAAAGAAAAAAGATTTCTTATATAAGGAAAATTTCGCATGCAAAATAAATAGTTTCCCATGTGATGGGAAATGGGCTTCTCACAACATCGAGAATGGGCTTCCCATGCATTTTCCACAAACTTCAGAAATTTAAGTTTTAAGTTTAGGAAATGTGTTTTCCACATGTAAGAAAGGTTTTCAGTAACCCTAGTTGTCCTATAACCATTCCCAACACTTCAAAATTTCAATATCATGCAATGTTGTAAAAGCCATATTGGAAACCCATATTAGAAGGGCCAGGCATATGGGTGTATCTATCATATCGTAAGATACACAAAAAATATAAAAAATAAAAAATTCCCAAAAAATTAGGGAAAATCATATAATGGAATAGCAGAAAAATCAAATTTAAGCATTATGATCAATTAAACATAAATATGAACTACTAAAAGATGCAAAACGATATGTAACAACTAACAAAACAAAATATGTATAATTAATAATACATACTATTTTTGTATTATAAAGGGTGTATCCTACAATACAGTATGATGCATCAATGTATCGTTCGATAAGGGACAATATGGCCCGATAACCATAACCTACTGATACTGCATATGTGATATCACATTGAAGGGCCTATACTGTGATATGGCAATTGTATCATATGATATGATATGACACTGATAACATTGTTATCATGAACTGGCTATTGTATCATGGATTTAAGTTTCTCAAATATTTTCCTTTTTAGCTGTTATTTGCATAACAGCTAGGAACTTCCTCAACTAAACAATGATGCTGAAGTTTTAAGAATTGCCCACTTCCCTTTTATAGCTATGAGTCTGTTTGGATGACACCCAAAAAGTTAGTTTTCACATATTCAAAAGTGCTTTACTGCCATTAAAAAAAAGTTACTTCGAAATATGTTTTGGAAAATAGAAGATACTGCTCTAAACCTTATTTATTGGGCCACCCCTCTCCCACTCACCCCTCCCTCTCTTCCCCATTCTTGATACACCAGCACCAATTTCCCCCTTCATTTTGTGGCACCCATTCATCCATGTGTTGCTCCATCCATTCCATCCATCCAGACCATGCCATGGCTAGAAAATTGCCAGAAAAAATAGGATGAAAAAGGTTTGGTCCTGCTCGCTTTTCAGCAAATTTTCACGGGCAAGGGGGTGCTAGAAAATAGTGGCAGTACAAATGAAATATGACACTTTGCCTGCTTCTCTCCATGGTGCCCATTGTCAGAATGGCACAGGAAACTGAAAGGACACAGGAGGGTTTCTCAGTCAATGTTATGTATGAATATATATATATATATAGAGAGAGAGAGAGAGAGATAATTTAAACTAAAAGGCAAGCTAATCAGGGATGACAAGGAGATCTGCACCTGATTATAAAACTTCTCTGGATTTTCCTCTCGCAGGTTATGAATTTCAAGGGCAACTTTTGCATCACACCCAATTCCTGATGAAAAAGGCCCAAAAATGTTACCACAAATTAAAAATTAATACCTTTGGAATATGTAGGTAAGCCTCAGACTACTTACCAAGATAATTGTTCACATATTTAGTAGTTTGTCTTGTATCATCCATTGGCTTTTGGGGCCCAATTGTTACCTTCCAGCGATCAAGCATGGTAACTGCTGCATGCTCTATGTGGTGCAACACTGTGGACAATCCACCCTGTCTCTCTATTGCACCAAGCCCACCACCCCAAGACAAGACTCTGGCTAGATCATTGCCAGTTCCTGCAGGAAGAATTGCAACCGGAGGAGGGGACTCATAGTTTTGCTTCTCAATTGCATCAAGAACCCAACCAACAGTACCATCGCCACCACAAACAAGAATTCTAAACTGTGATACTGCTCTAAACAAGAGAAGGCCAGCTTCTGGCCCCTGCAATGAACTCAACTCAATGACCTGAGGGGAAAAGCTTGCAATTAACCTTTAGGGCATTTAAGAAACTCCGAAGAAAAAATTATCACTACACACGTAAGACTTAAGTAAAAGCCAGAACAGTCTAAACATCAAAGATGCAAATCCAATCTCATTTGATCTGAAGTAAAGAACTTGATAATATAAGAAAGAATCTAAAGGTAAAAAGAAAATAAAGTAAAATACCATACAGATTGAAAAAAAAAAATGAACCAAATACTTAAGCTGGCATACTAAGAAAAGCATCAAGCGGTAGAGTAGGAAAAGTGGTCATACAGAAGCCCTTTGCTTAAGACATTTGTGAGTGTCCTTCACTTATCTATTAGTGTTGGGACGATGACCAAGACGGTCTGAACTTAAAACCTAAGTGAGAAAGAAGGTCTTGAGTGGAGTTCCTGTAATGAGATATTGCGGAAATATAAAGAGTGCACACAAGCACATACAACAATGAAAAAGAGACAATACCACAAGTCCACGAAGGGACTACACAAGCACAAGCCTTCAAGAAGGCAACAATATACAAAGCCTCTTATTGAAAAGAGAGAGAAGCTCTCAAGAATGAAAAATATACAAGGGGATCACCCCTATTTATACAAAAGGAAGAGGAGAGAGGAGGAGGCAAAATGCCTCAAAAGGGGAGCCAAAAAGGGGGCTCCCATGGAGTCGTTGGGAGCCCCCAACGGTCACATTTGTGACCGTTGGGGGCTCCAACGACTCTATGTTGGAGCCCCTTTTTGTTATTTAAAAAATACACAAAATAAAAGGAAAAAAAATAAAAAGAAAAAATACATTTAAAAGAATAGTTGTTTTCTAAAACAACTATTGTGAAATTACAAAACTACCCCTATCGGGTATTTTGTAATATACAGAATATATTATATATATATATATATGAGATACATTTTAACACCCCCCCTCAAACTTTACGGGGAGATGACGGAAAGTTTGCCAAGAAGAAACATGAAGCGAGGAGCCGGAAGAGCTTTAGTGAAGAAGTCCGCCAACTGATATTCTGAAGTGACATATGGAAGAGAAATAGTTCCTCGCAAGAATTCGTCACGGACATAGTGGCAATCCATTTCGATATGTTTTGTACGCTCATGAAAAGTATGATTGCTCGCAATATAGATGGCACTCTTGTTGTCGCAACAAAGCTTTGAGGCTTCGGTGATATCAACTCCCATGTCTTTAAGCAAACTGCGAAGCCATACAAGTTCCATTGTCGTGGTTGCCATAGCCCGGTACTCAGCTTCAGTGGATGATAGTGAAACTTTCTGCTGCTTCTTGCATCGCCAGGCAATCAAAGAGTCTCCTAGAAAAACACAAAAACCAGTAGTTGAGACTCGATCATTGGGATTACCTCCCCAATCTGCATCAGTATAAGCAAGAAGATTCAAGGAAGAAGAAGATGATAGAAATAGCCCTTTATTGATGGTATTCCGAATGTAGCGGATGATTCGGAGAACAGCACTCATATGCACAGTTGTAGGAGCATGCTGAAATTGGCTAACAGAGTGAACCGCATGAGTGATATCTGGTCTGGTGATAGTTAAATAGGTAAGAGACCCAATGAGTTGTCTGTAAGGTGTAGGATCTTCCAGAAGAACCCCATCCTCCAACCGCAATTTGGCATTAATAACCTCGGGAGTCTCTATTTTCTTTTCATCGGAAATTCCAGACTTAGAACATATATCTGCAGCAAGCTTCATCTGTGACAAAATATATCCTCTAGGAGAATATGCAACTTCAATTCCAAGAAAATATCTGAGAAAACCTAAGTCAGACATATCAAAATTATTTTTAACATATTTTTAACATTAATAATACTATTTTGATCATTCCCAGTGACAATCATATCATCAACATAAAGCAACAAAATTACAATACTAGAACCTGCATGTTTGACAAAAAGAGCAGTGTCAGTATAACAAGAGTGAAATCCTAACTTTATCATGATATCACTGAAACGATCATACCAAGCCTTAGGAGCTTGTTTAAGGTCATATAATGCCTTTAAAAGCCGAAGAGTTTGACCTTGCTTAAGATTTATTCCGGGTGGCGGATCCATATAAACTTCTTCACTTAAACTTCCATTTAAAAAGGCATTTTTTACATCAAGTTGATAAATAGGATATTTTTTGGTTGATGCAACAGCTATTAAAGTCCTAACACTAGTCATTCGAGCTACAGGAGCGAATGTTTCTTCGTAATCAATGCCATATTCTTGGGAGTATCCCTTAGCAACTAATCTAGCTTTATATCGTTCTAAAGAGCCATCGCTTTTAGTTTTAACTTTGAAGACCCAACGACAACCAATAGGTTTTTTGTGTGAGGGTAGATCAACTATTTCCCAAGTATTGGCCTTTTTTAGCGCATCAAGTTCAACTTGCATTGCTTCAACCCAATGAGGTATAGATTTAGCTTGATTATAGTGTGCCGGTTCAAAATAAGAGTGTAAGGTTATTAAACATGCCCGATAGTTGGGAGTTAAGGAATCATAGGATACAAACCTATTTGGAGGTATTGATATTCTAGAAGAATGCCTAACTTGTGGTTCCTCAGTGGATTCAGAGATTTGAGAGTATTTTTCGAGGGCACTAATAGGATTTTCTTGATTTCTTCTTGAGTAAACATTTATATTGGTGTCGCTATCATGAATATTTATATTAGAATCACTATCATTTGAGGGTGTTATGTCAAGAGGGGATACCTCACGAGAATCATCAATGTTTTCAAGAAAATCTTCTTGTATGTCATCAATAAGATCATATAAGAATATATAGTCAATTTCATTTGTTTCTTCTAGTTTATCAAAACCGTTTTCTTCTTCTAGAAATGTTACATCTTTTGAAATATATAACTTATCATTCTTAAAATCATAACATCTATACCCTTTTTTATTTTCACCATATCCTAGAAATACACATTCAATTGCTTTTGGAGATAACTTATCCCTTTTGTGTGATAGAACAAAACATTTGCAACCAAAAATACGAAGACGATTGAAGTCGGGTGAAAATTTAAAGAGTTTTTCATATGGAGAAGCATTTTTTAACTTAGAAGAGGGCATTCTATTGATTAGATAGATTGAGGTTAAGACGGCTTCGGCCCAAAACTTCTTTGGAATATTCTTAGAAATAAGTAATGTTCTAGCGGTTTCAATAATATGCCTATGTTTCCTTTCCGCTAGGCCATTTTGTTGGGGAGTCCTAGGACATGACTTTTGATGACAAATCCCATTTTGGGTTAAATATTTTTGGAATTCGTGAGATAAGTATTCGCCACCGGAATCGGATCTTAAAATAGATATGTTACTTTGAAATTGGTTTTGAACCTTTTTATGAAAATCTTTAAAGAAAGTAAATACTTCTGATTTATGACTAAGGAAATAAATCCAAACATACCGAGTAAAATCATCAATAAACGTGACATAATATGAATAACCTCCTTTAGACATAACCGGAGAAGGCCCCCAAACATCCGAATGCACCAATTCAAAAGGCCTTGATGAAAGAAAAGTTCTAGTTGGAAATGGAATAGACTTCATTTTTCCAAAAATGCAATCTTTGCAATTAATTTCTTTTTCCTTACAAAATTTGTTTCCAAAAGGAAAGAGATACATTTTGGAATAACTTGGATGACCAAGTCTTTTATGCCAAGTTGCCATGTTTTTTTCTTGGACATAAGAACAAAAAAAGTTTGTAGGGAGATCAAGATGGTCCATATAATATAGGTCTCCCTTTCTATGGCCTTGCCCAATCCGCTTCCCGGACCGGAGATCCTGCACAAAGCAACCATTAGATGAGAAAGATATTTCACATCCATGGTCGGCAATTTGAGAAACCGAAAATAGGTTTAAATTTAGTTTAGGAACAACTCTTACTTTTGGAACACAAAATTTTTGTGAATCTTTAAAAGAACCAATACTTGAAATTTTTAAAAAGGTTCCATCGGCCGTAGAGACACAAGAGTCCTTTGAATTGGTGCAAACATCAACAAGTGCATTTTCATGAGGGGTCATATGAAAAGAAGCTCCGGAGTCAAGGATCCAAGAATACGTACCGGGTGAAGATGATGAAGCAATAGCCGCACCCGATGTGGAGGAAGAAACTTTTAGCATTTGTTGGAGAGCCATAGATATTTGTCCAAGAGTTTCCTTGATGTCATTGTTCTTGCCTTCATCTTCTTTGGTGGTGGTTTCCTCAAGAGAAGCCACTTTAGGTTTGAAGGTTCCAATAAGCTTAGGACAAGCGGGTCTAATGTGACCCGGCTCATTGCAATAATGACACACAATCATTTTTCTTCCTCCATTGTAGTTTCCTTGTTTCCCAAAATGAGGAGGCTTGTAGGCTCTAACATTATTACCCGGTTTGGATACGGCAAGGACTTCATCAACATGCTTACTCATGCCAAGCCTTGTCTCCTCTTGAGTGATTTCGGCAATAGCATCCTCAATAGGAGGAAAAATAGATCTATGGAGAAGTGAAGATCTCACTTGCTCAAATTCGGGACGAAGCCCAAAAAGAAATTGAAACAATCGCTCTTGTTCCATTTGTTTTTGCCTTAAATCAACGTCTTCCATAGAAACCCATTTTGGCTCTAAGAGAGCCAATTCATCCCATAATGGGTTTAAAGCACTATAATAATCTTGAATGCTAGAATCACCTTGCTTGGTGGTTCTAATCTTTTCTTGCAAGAAGTATGCTCTTGCAAGATCCTTTTGGGTATACATACCCTTCATAAAGGACCAAGCCTCATTGGCTCTACGGAATTTAGCTATATTAGCACATACCTTAAGCTCCACATTATTCATAAACCACGCAAGGATTTTTGCGTGATTGCTTTCCCAATCTTCCACTTCCTTTTGATGACTTTCAATGGCCTTGAGGCGAGCATCTCCTTCAAGAGCCTTTTCTTGACCTTCTTCAATCTTTGTGAGCATAAGCTTAGGTTCCGGAACGGAACTCATGACAAAACCCCAAAGCTTCTTCCCTTTGAGATTGTTTTCCATTGCCGATGCCCACATCATATAATTCTTTCCATTGAGCTTGAAAGAGAGGTCGATTTTTGTCTCCATGATGATGCCAAGAAGTAGATATCTATGGGATATGAAAAAACACGAACCACACCTTTCCTTCAAGAATCGAGTGGCTCTGATACCATGTAATGAGATATTGCGGAAATATAAAGAGTGCACACAAGCACATACAACAATGAAAAAGAGACAATACCACAAGTCCACGAAGGGACTACACAAGCACAAGCCTTCAAGAAGGCAACAATATACAAAGCCTCTTATTGAAAAGAGAGAGAAGCTCTCAAGAATGAAAAATATACAAGGGGATCACCCCTATTTATACAAAAGGAAGAGGAGAGAGGAGGAGGCAAAATGCCTCAAAAGGGGAGCCAAAAAGGAGGCTCCCATGGAGTCGTTGGGAGCCCCCAACGGTCACATTTGTGACCGTTGGGGGCTCCAACGACTCTATGTTGGAGCCCCTTTTTGTTATTTAAAAAATACACAAAATAAAAGGAAAAAAAATAAAAAGAAAAAATACATTTAAAAGAATAGTTGTTTTCTAAAACAACTATTGTGAAATTACAAAACTACCCCTATCGGGTATTTTGTAATATACAGAATATATATATATATATATATATGAGATACATTTTAACAGTTCCAATCAGGAAAAGCCTCACCAAGCAGTATAGTTGGACTAATGGAAGAATGGTCCACCTTGAAAGTGACAGATAAGAGAGCACAAGTTACTCTAAGAAATTGAGTAGCATTCTGAACCAATTAATTTTTATGCTCATCTTGCTTTTTGTATAATTTCTAATACCCATTCACCCAATACTTGTATGTGCTATTTTCACCTTATTTACTTCCTAAGTAAAAGTTTTTCTACGATGTCCATAGGGATTGTTTGCAAGTGCACATGCTGGTCAGGTAGAAGAGCTTGTGAAGGATCAGTCAACGCAGCAAACAAAATTCTTCGTTAATGACAAAAGCATTAAATTAGATCAGTGGTTCATAGGAGTTTTGACATGTTCAAACACAAAGATCTGCACTCAGTGACTGGCAAAAAAGTCTGGCTGGACGAACATAGAACCAAGGTCACCAGAATGGGAAACATATTGGAAACAAATACACGAAACGAGGATTTCCAAATCCATGTGAAATGGGAAACATGATATATGTGTGTGTATGGAGAAAAAGTGCTAACATGGAGAATATGCATAAAGAATTTTATAAATTTATGCAAACTTTACTTCACTAATATTATGATAAGGATTAATAAATTTATTATTTATAAAATACATGATTACATTGATTAATAACTATAAATTTATAAAACTACTATAAAGCTATGCACCAAAGACACTCCATTTAGGGTGCCGTACCCATGTCGACATGGGTACCACCACCGGACGCAGTGAGGGTACGCCGCGGATCGGGTCCCGCACTGTGTCAGATCGGGTCCAAAAAAAATGACCTGTGTCGGGTTTTTTTTAAAGAACCCCACAACTCTCTCTCTCTCTCTCTCTCTCTCTCTCTCTCTCTCTCTCTCTCTCTCTCTCTCTCTCTCTCTCGCTCGGCTCTCTCTGTCCTAACCCCCCGGACCACTCACCCTCTCGGCTCTTTCGGCCCCTTGCAGCGCCGCCTCCACCCTCGCAGCGCCACCTCTCTCAGCCCCTCGCAGCGTCGCTCAACCACTCACAACATCGCTTCTCTTAGCTCCTCGCAATGTCACCCACTCTGCGCAGCTCAGGTACTTCTCTCGTCTCTGTCCCTCTCTCTTTCTCCCTCTCGACTTGCCTCTCGTTCTAGACTTGCCTCTCACCTCTCTCATCTTTGTCTCCCTCTCGACTCGCCTCTCTCATCTCTCTCTCTCGTCTTCCTCCTCTTTGTCTCCCTCTCTCTTACTCTTGTCTTCCCCATTTCTCCCTCTCGATTTCCCTCTTTCAGTTTTTTTTAAGTTGTTTTTTAGTTTTTTTTTGTTGTTTTAAGGTGTTTTTCAGTTATACTTATATATATTATTAGATATCCGGACCGAATATAGATTGTATTTGTCTATTTTCAGGCAGAATATAGATTATTAGATATTTTCTACTGAATATATCTAATAATCTAGATATTTTCAGACTGCATATAGATTATTTAGATATTTTCAGTTGTAGTTCTAGCTTTACTTGTTATTGAATTTTGATTCTTTGAATAAAAGTTGTTAGCCTGTTATGTTATTAGTTTAGTTGGTTGTTAAATGTTAATTGTTTAAATGTTAAATTAATTTAGGTTGTCTTGTTGGAATAATAGATTTTGATTTTTTAAATTTATGTAATACTTAATATATATATACATACCACCGTGTCCCTGTACCCACATTTTTTGGAATTGTCGTCTAGTACCCTCTGTACCTGTACCCATGTGACATAGCTATAAAGTTGGTTATATTTTATATAAACGAATCCATAGTCAGCTGACTTTTAATTTTAAATATCATAAATAAAATGTTTAAATGAAACATATGTTTAGAAAAAAACAATAAATAAGAAAAAATAATGTGGTTACACTAAATTTTGAAATTTCTTAATTTCATCCAATACATTATGCTCTTCTTATTGTTAGAAATATAAAAATTAGTTTTTTAAATGAATAATTAAAGTTTTAACTTTTATTGAAAAAAGAAAATTCTTATTTAAGGAAACATGCAAAAAACATATGAAAAATATATTTCCAAAATAAGGGAAATGAGTGAAATATGTTTCTCGCTCAGTGGGAAACGGGTTTCCCATGATTTTTTAGAAGTTTGCCACAAGTTTCAAAAATGCTAGGTTTCCAGTTTTAGAAATGGTTTCCCAAGAAATGAGTTCCCCACATGTAAGTAGAGTTCCAGGTAACCCTACATAGAACCGTCCAACAACTGCCAACAAATGATTGAAAACTGGTCCATGATGAGTTTTTGAATAACTTGCCATAAATAATAAACTCATTCTTCAAATTTAATTGAAAAATGGGGCATTGCTCCAGATATTGCTCCTTAATTAAAACTACATGATTCTATGGACGTGAACTTGGAAATGATCAACTGTTCCCAACAGAAGCAGCAAAAATTAAGAATTATATTTTATTAAAAATAGAGGCAGGACTTTTGAATGTTATCTAGAAAGAGCTTGATGGATAAGCAATTTGAAATTGTACCTTCTATCTTTTTTTATTTGGCACCTAATTCCTGACTTTATTATTCTCATAACAACCAATACCCTTGCAATCTATGTCACATAGGTGTGGGTGCGGGTGCGGGTGCGGATGCGGATGCGGATGCGGATGCGGATGCGGATGCGGATGCGGATGCGGATGCGGCGATGCGGCACTTTAAAAAAACTTGGGTGAGGGGCTGTGGGGAGTGTGTGTATATATATATATATATATTATTTATTTATTTATTTATTTTTATATATATTAACAGTTTTAAGTTAACACTATGTGTATTTGTTTGCATTTATGTATTTATATATATAATATAGATAAAAATGGAGTTGATTAGGGGTTAACTGAATCTACTTTTGGATTGAAATGGACCTCAGTGTGGTTGACTTCACCTAACATAAAGGAAGCTGTGTCCAAGTGTCGCACCCGCCTGGGTGTGGTGCCCTGTTAGAAGAGTCCATGTGGCATAGCTTGCAATTCTTAATTAAAAAAATATTTTTGGAGGTCCTCTTTTCCCCATCAGATTACCAAAAGATCACAAACCAATGCTTGAGTACAACTGAAAACAGTAGAAATACCTAAATTAAGCTATAAAAAGAACTGGCACATAGAATAACAGAAGGAAAAACCTGCTCAAAGGTTCAAGGCAACTGGCACATAGAATCACAGAAGGAAAAACCTGCTCAAAGGTTCATGCCTTGTACATATAAAATCACCACAAACATGAAAGAATGAGAGATACATAGCTCCAGTTAATTGGCACAACTAACGTAAGGTCTAGAACAAGATGCTACATCAGCATATGCATGCCTCAATTTCATTTGCAGAAAGCTACATATATATATATATATATATATATATATATATATATATATATATATATATATATATATATATATATATATATATATATATCAAATGTTAGCTAACAATGAACAATTTAATAAATAAGACACCAAGAAATAAAACAAACAACTAAACAGCATGCTCTCAGCCATGTGCTAGATGTACATGTTGAACTAGTCAAATATCACAGTTGTGTCAAGTTATTCATTAAATACAACAATGCAAGTCTTCTGGCTAATTAGCAAAATGGCACGCAACCTCATTTTGGAGCACGTAAAGCACCCTACAAGAACAACTCACCAGGCCACAGAACTTAACCAAAAAAACAAAGAAAAGGAATAGCTTTAAAATTGATTAAACAGGGAACTAGTTTTGCTGACAGAAAATTGATGTTTATTAATCTTTAGAAATATTTAGACTTAGTCATCAAAGAAGCAAGCATGAGGCTGCACTTCATTGCTTGATTGTTGCATTAAGACTGCAAAATATGTGCAGAACATATAACAAAAAGAGCACTGGGAAGATCTAAAACTAAATGCAAAACAATAATTTAACTCGACCCTGGGTCAAATTACCCCTTCAAAGGAACTTATAGGTTATCTTTCTTTTTCTACACAGAAAGGGTGTAACATATTAACCTGTACGGGATTCAATAGAATGCTTAAACGCTGTCTGAGGCAATCTCCACGCTGAGCACCACTCTTCCTGTTGATGAAAACTAGAAGGGGTCTTGCATCAGGAGGCAAGTCAACAATTTCATATTTCTGATTGATTCCTAAAAGTTGAGAACCATCACTTCGACCAAACGAGGAACTTGCCTGCAGCTTCGGCTTTCTATCAATCTTATCATTAACAGCACTATTTTGGTGAAGGTCTCCACCATCCATGGCACCGTTACAACTTTCACTATCTCCGAGAGAGTGCTTAGATGTTTGGCGCACATCTGAAGAAATATCTGTGGATGAATCAGCAGTATTATTGATAGTGATGGTATCAACAGAGGTTTCACCAATGTGCTTGTGCCTTTTGCTCTGACTTCTAAACACAGAAGATGCCAATTCATTTGCCCCATGAGTGATTGAACTCAGAAAACCAGCTGGACTTGTTTTGCTGCTCATTGATTTCACATAGAGTGGAGACAGAATCAATCTCTTTAACGATCCCAAATCACAAACATCGCCCATCTCATTTGACATGCTTGTGTGGCACTCTATATGCACCAACCGCTGACACCATAGGCAACTCCAGATTGGGGATCCACCAAGAAAAGATCCACTGCAAGGTTCTTCGCAATAGCAACAGCAAGGAATCTCATCCTGGATGTCGGTTATTTCTGACCATCTGACGGCCCATTGGTGCATTACCTGCCTAAAGCCTACCATAGAGACACATTTACAGTCTTTGTGCGCGTTCGGGGAGCATGTCAAGTGTGCTGCCGCACCACAAATCTCACACAGATGAATAACACAGTCTGATGACATAACAGGTCCGAGAGGCTGAGGAGAAACCGACTTCAAACACACACAACAATTCAAACTTTTCCCACGGTTCGCTGGTTCCACAGTCCATGTATGGCTAGCAGCGGGAATCCTATTTTTTGCTTTTTTCTTCTTCTTAGACCTAGCCACAGCTTTCATCCAGTTTAAACTAATGTTGCGTCTCCATTGAAATACCGTGTAAACTACAGTGAATGCGCCAACTACCGCAACAGCAAAGAAAGCAAAGATCAAAAGCTGAGACTCCGTGAAACCCGAATCACCACCGTGCCACTTAACAAGCAACGTAACAAGATGCTTCCTTAAACCATCCATGATTTGCACAAAAAATCCAAAACAATACAAATCCTACTTTCCTATTTGCCAAAAGTCAATTTGCTCCAAACCTATTCTCAACATGGATCACAAGCACATTGAAAAGAATTGTCATCACCTCTGTAAATCGGCACCGTGCCCATATTAAACTGTAACCAGGTTCAAGTTTCACATTCTCACTACATGCACGGAGATCAATCAGGTGAAAGCAATAAAACTTCGAATTCTTCATCTACATCCGCATATGTCGTGGGTCCTTAATGAAAGGAAGTCGATGAAGTCTTTCAAAGAGTGAACCAGCATGACAAGCATTGAGCTCCAATTCGAACAAACAACAGCTTGATTCAAGAGATCTCCATCTTATGTCATGAACAAACTTCAACTCTTGATCATTGATCCAGTAACAACACTTTTGTGCGGCACAAACGATAAAAAGGCCTTTTCGCGGCGTCCATCCGAAGAATGGAGAGATCTGGAGCTCAGGAAGAATATAGTACAAGTCAGATCACCATTAAACATTTGATAAAAAAAAACAGAATCAAAGTTGACATAAATTCATTCCATGCGAACTCTGTTTCACATATTACTGATGATCGCCCGCTTTATGCGGGAAACAATGAACGTTTCATCATTCACTAGAGCAGATAAAGAAAAAAAATCAGCTAATTCATGCGTTTACAAGAGCAGATAAATAAAAAAAAAGAATTCAATATCGAAATCGAATTAAGTAATCTGGAGGAAGCATAAGGAATCGCAGAACCCACCGTATAAGATTTGGGGATGGGAGTTGCGGAGTGCTCCCGGTGAGGGAGGAGAGGAACTACAATCAGCGGCGTGCAGATCTTCCTTCTGATCACCAGAGCCGACAAAGACGACAACCCGTTGCCCAGAGAGAGAGAGAGAGAGACGAGGGCACGGTAAGGCCTTCCTTCCTTCCGGTCGCCGGAGAGGAGAACTCCCTGCCGACGAGAGAGAGAGAGACTCTGTTTCTCCGATGAAGTATATTTGAAGCTTTTCGTTTCACAGTTGATAGTCACACATCCTGTTATCGGGATTATCTCGGCGAAGGAAAATCTCGCGATAAATTAATGAATTTGTTTTTCTCATAAATATATATAACATCAAAATATAAATATCGTGTTAATAACATGATAATATTGTGATAAAACAGATATTTTCAAAGTAGGTGACCGTATGAAAATACAGTGTTTATTTTAAGATTAATATTGGTTTCTTAAAATATCGTGATAGAATCATGATATTTAAAAAAATGGCCGACATTTGTTACTGTGCCGTTCTTTGAAATCAACGAGTGCACGTTAAAAATACAAATGCCACGTCGCAGGCATGTGGACACGAATTTAGAGATTTTTTTTTCTGAGGATTTTTTTTTCAATTTTATTTGATACTTTTTTTATTAAAAAAATATTTAAAACTGTTCAAATTATAAAAAAATAAATACTGCTCTCATAACATGCCACATTGAGTGTCCACTAGGCCCAAAATGGCCTGTTCCATGACACATAAAAATGCGTCATTTGGTTTATCCTGTCCGACTTGGGCATGGACGAGTATGGACGTACGTGTTCATTGCCACTTGTCTACTAAAATAACCTAGCATTTTCAAAACTTGTGAGAAACTCCTAAAAATGTATGAAAAACTCTTTTCCCATCGAAGAGAAACTCATTTCACATCACATGGGTTTTTTCAATTTTTTGAAAGACAAGCTAGGGTTAGGCAAGAACAACAGCGGCCCCATGTGATAGAGGGATTCGATCCTGGGCCTACACAGGACTCGGGGACTCGAATTACCACATGGGACACCACCTCGATGGTGGGTCTTTTCAATTTTTGAGAAACATGTTTTGGTACATTTTTTGCAAGTTTTTTTTTTAAATAATTTTTTTTTCAGTAAAAAGTTGAGATATATCAACTATTCAAATTTGTAATTACTTATTAAAAATAACTAAATTTTGTATATATTTTAATATTAAAAAAATGCAATGTATTGGATGAAATTGAGAATTTCAAAATTTAAAACTATACTTTCAGTTAACAGGATTGAGGTAGTTCATCTGTAATCAAGCCGATCGAACGAATTGAACAAGAGGTGTTCAGGCTTGGCTCGTTAATTAAACTCTTCGTATAACTCGCATTCGGCTTGTTTATGTCACGAACATCATGTGTTCATACTTGTCTCATGAACAGTTCGAACAATTAGATGAGTTGAGTTTCTACTCAGCTCGAGCTTGAACTCACAAGATCATGAAGGTTGTTCAACTCGTGAGATTATATGAGCTCGATCGAATTCGCGAGATCATGAGTGACTTGATCTTTCTAAATCAAAATACATAAATTATTTTTTTATGGCTGCTATTAATCAAATAATACAACAAAGAGCCAGAGCAGGAGGACATTATGTTTATTAATTCTCCAACACAATAAAAACAAAATAATATAACCTGCTAGAGGAACATGTCATTTAAAAAAATGTTTTATAGTTAAAATAAAACACTTATCCATATAAATAGCATTCTTTACAACACAGTAATAACAAAATCAGCCAATAAGACTAGTTTTGTTTAGCAAATGACAACATGCATGCTAGTTCTGTTTATCTAATACAAAATGAAATAAAGAAAAACATAATAGTGTAATATCAACAAAATATCTGCATACATCCAAAAGTCTTGTATACAAAACATTACCAAAATGTAGAAACACCAGTAACAATATAAGCCAATGTGAATGTTGTTTAGCTCATTAGCCATGCATACATTCAAAGGAACCTCTTAACACATTAAATGGTCATGTATACAAAACATTACCAAAATGCATGCATCAAAAAAGAAATGTTATACATTCACATGTCATCAAGGCAAAACAAGACATGCAAATGAAGCATTATGTATAATAGTTGTATCTTGCAACTACGTAATGACAAGGTTTTAAGTTTTGAACCATCAAAAAATAAAAAGTTAACAAGTTTGACATATACATATGTTTAATCAAATATGTGATAAAACAACCAACAAGCTTCTTGAAGCCTTTCTCCACATGGACCATTTACTTCAAACTTCATTATTTTCTCCATCAAGGTTGTAAGTAGCGTATAGTTACCCATATCGGTCGGGCCCAAAGTTAGATATGTATCATAGCGTATCATAAAAAAAATATTATTTTTAATATATTTTTGAAATTTTTTGAAAATTTTTAAAAATATGATAAAGATAAAAAAAATTAGCAAAAATTGTTAAAAAATCATAGCACATGAAACAATGATGAATTGCACAAAATACAACTATAAAATCACATATGATGCATTTATATTTGCATAAGACATTATTGAACATAAACTAATATAGATAATATTGCATGCATATCTCACAAGAACAATGCAAAATATTAAATATCTTGCAATTAAGAACATCCCACAAAACTCATACTTTCATATTATATAAACAAAAACAAAATAACCAAGTTTATGAACACTTAAGTGTTAAATAACCAGTTCCTAGCATGCATGATTATAATGGGTGCTTACAAGATCATGAATTTGTATCACCCCAACAAATTGTGTGCCAATCTAGAAAGAGAGAGACGTGATCACCAAAATATTCAAGGAAGAAAAAGCGAAAAAATAATAAGACCTTGTCAGCAAGTGTTGTTTAATCCAATCGTATAAGTTATACTATAGCCACAATTTCCTTTTGGCTTAATCAATTCCCCAAGTCAATTGAACATGATTATGTTCTTATACCATTCACATGCACTTAAGTTGATTTCCTCAATGAATGAATAAAAACAAAGGGAGAGTGAGAGACTCATAGAAGCTTCAACATTGCTACTTGGAGAAGGCATGGCATAAGGACTGAATGGATGAGACCCCTGATCCATTAAAAACTGAAATAAATATTGCAACACATTCAAATAGTATATTAAGAAAATTCATAAAAACAACACTCCGAGAATACAAGTAATCCATATGATACTACTTTAATTTAGAGAAGAATCCTTACAAATCTTCTCGTCGAAATTACCTCCTTGAGGTAATATTCCATCATTAGGACCCCTTTCCTCTCTCAATATCTGAAAATTCCTTAGAAAAAAATTTTAAAATAGCTAACATATCCCCCAGCTCAGCATGAAGAATCCCAACCGACTTACGATTAGTTTCCTCCTGCACACTGGATGCTTCCACGTTATCTAACAGCTCACTATCCAATTACAAATCATTTAGAGAGTTCTAGATAAGTCTTATCAGAACTCTCCTCAACATGAATAAGAGTCGCCATAGAAGAGTCCTAAAAAACTTAACCATTGCCTAATCTGTCCTTGATTTGCAAATCTGCAACTAAGGAGCAAAGTTCATCTAATGTATTAATTTCAACTGTAACTGCAAATCCCAAAACTGAATTTGCCCTTGAATCTGCACCAGCCAACTGCAAGCTAACAATGTTTTTGGATTATTTTTCTGCAAATCCGATCCTCCAAATGTATGCAACATGGTTTATTTTCTTGGAAACAATACTTGGATCATATGTTTTGAAAAAAAATATATATTAAAGCTTTAAATATTTATGTAAATCTTAGACCATTGATTTTTAAACCCTATAAAAACCTACATGTGTATCAGAATCAGATGCTCTAAGAGTCCATTCCTTTAAATCAACCATGTAAAACACATCCATACTATCATATTTAAGGAAAACATGAAAAAATCCTTTAAAAGCCAGATACGTACGCTTGTAGTAAGCTAGAGAGAGTGGATTATGCTACCTCCTTTTTCGTTATGTCACCAACATGATCCCCCAAAATCATAGTTTTAGGTGCTTTACGCTAGATCTGAACTATAAGGTTTGTTTTTCATTGCTTATTTATTAAGAAACATGGTTTGTTTTAAATTGATTTGTTATAAAACTATGAATATTTTATCATCAAATTTTGGTGCAATATCAACCACTGATTTTTTCACCTCTTTAGAACACACATCTGAGCATAAAGATTCTTAATAAAAAATATGTTTTCTATTAAAGCTATGTTTTTTCGAGGATCCTAATAGTGGTCAAACGAAAAAGATGGCAGCATGTGGCAACATAATCCTATATATATACACCCAAGGGTTATGAACCCCCTAGTTGAAACTCACATGGAAAGGTCGTGTTGATAAATTCTAACCCCATAATTGTGCTCAGAATGGTGAAGTTAGTAGGAAATGGCCTTTGATTGTGTGTTTTTTTAATGTAAAAACATTATTTTTTGAGAGGTGAATTTTGGTACAATGTAGGCCATTGATTTTTCACCCCTTGAGAACCTGAATACACATTGAAAAAAAACGTGATCTAAGAATAAATCCTTACTCAACCAAGCATGTAGATCACATATGAAAGGCTCAATCTACAGCTATCAGGAAGCGAAACAAATACACTAGAAGAACACAAGTCATTGTCGATGATATTTATTGTCAGCAATATATGATTTATTGTGGCCAATAACATAAACGATGATAAATATCGTTGACCCAATCGTCAACTTTTTATGGTCATTTATATTACTATAAAGGATGATATTTATTTATCATCATTTTTATAAAAATAAATTCGATGATTTTATATAGCCGGTATAAAATGGTCAGCTCTAGAATATTGTTAGTAATAGTAATTAAATGTGACGATAATTATCGTCAGCTATATTAGTTAAAATCGATGATAAATATTGTCGCCTACATTATTTAAAGCCAATGATACATATAGTCACCTATGGTAAGTAAAATCGATGATAAATATCGTCAGCTTTATTATCTCATGCCAATGATAAATATCGTCAGTTATATATTACAGGCGATGATAAATATCGTCGGCTCTTTTTTAATATCAATGATGATATTTATCATCGGCTGTATATCAAAGGCGAGGATAATTATCGTCATATTTATATTGAGAAAATCATATATTCCAAATAGCTGACGATAAATATCATCGACTATGTTACTTAACCAACGATAAATATCGTCCCCCATGTTATTTTAAAGTGATAATTAATATCGTCAGCTAGATATTAAAATTGACAATATTTATCATTAGCAATGATTACTATTTTAAAAACCTGACAATATTTATCATTAACATTAACTATAATTTTTTTTTTACAAACCATGTTTCTTAAACAAAGTATTCAAGCTGGTTTACAAGTTTTCTAAATTGGATACCATGTTTTTTACAAACCATGTTTTTTTTACAAGCCATGTTTATTATATATCAAAATATTGAATACCAGTGGCAAGGGGCGGGGGCCCCTGCCGAAAAGTACCAGCGGCAGAGGGGTGGGCCTCCCTACCAACCGAGCAAACACAACGACAGGGTGGGCAGATCACCCTGCTATTGTCGCTTAAACAAGGGCAGGGGGCGGACCCCATGCTGGAAATTACCAATGGCAGGGGGGCGGGGCCCCCTACCGACAGGTTGGAAAGAGGGACAGGGAAGGTGTGAGGGTACGAGAGGCGAGCTCACCGGCGTGGTCGCTGGTGGACTTCGGTCGAGTTGCCAGAGCCGGAGGAACATGCGGTGGGTCACCGACGAGGTCGCTGAGGGAAGAAATGGAGATGGCGGCGATCGAAGAGGGGGTGGCCGACGGTCGATGGTCGTCGGTGGCAGCAGGGAAGAAGGAGACGGTGGTAGTGTTTGGAGGGGTGGCCGACGGCTTCGGTCACCGACGTCTGCTCGAAGGATAGAAGGCGACAGAGGGGGATCGAGCGAAGGAGGAGAAAGGGGAGTGGATCAACGAAAGAGGAGAGAGAGAGAGAGAGAGAAGGGAGAAAATTTTGCGCCTTAGATGGGCCGTTTTACATCAAAAAGTAGTGATGGCTTAGCAACAGACATATTCGTCTCAAAATCCGTCGCTACTTAGCTACAAAAAAATTTTGTCGCTCCTCCGTCGCTAAGTTGCGATGAAGTTTAAGACAAATTTTTTCTGTCGCTAATCCGTCGTTAATTAGCGACGGAGTTTGAGACCGAATTTATCCATCACTAATCTGTCGTTACTTAGCGATGGATTTTAAGACAGAATTTGTCCGTCGCTAATTCTACAACTAATTTTGATTTTAGGGATGACTAGTTTTCTTTCGCTAATTCATCATAAATTTATAACAGATTATTTTCGTCGTAAATTTATGTCGCTAATTAATATTTTTCTTTTAGTGTTAAGGATAAGTTTAAGTTACACTATGGATAATGAGCATTATCGTTGTTACTAAGATTAGGGCTAAGTTTAACATCAACAACAATATTTATCGTCATTGAGGTTAAACCAATAGTGATGATAATTATCGCCATCAATACAAATAGGAATAAGTTTAACATCAACGACGATAAAAGATCATCGTTGATGTTATACTATTAGCGACGATAATTATCGTCGTTAATAACATTAGAGACAAGTTTAATATCAACAATATTTATTGTCATTGATATTATATTATAAGTGACAATAATTTATCATCAATCATTTATATATTGACTAGGATAATTATCATGATCATTATGCCGATCATTTATAATTTACTATTAGCATATCGTCAGCACATTTATGATGATAATTATTATAGTTCATCATAAAAAAAAATAACAATATATAAGAAGATAATTATTGTCCTCTGTACTACCAAAATTATAAAAGATAATAGGCGATGATTAATAATAGTCATATTTGAAAGCCGACGCTAATTTGGTCTATCTTGACCATCTACCTCATGGTCCTAGCACATTAAATTTGTGCAGTAAAAAGAAAAGATTAAAAAAAAACTATTCTAAATCGCTACCGTGCGCTCTCGAAGCAGGTTATATGTTCCCCCCCCCCCCCAAACAGGGCAGTTAGCTACATCTCATGATCGGGGGTCCCAAAGAGCACCACGTATGTAAGCATGTGCGTCTCGTATCCCCATGTTTGTCAGCATTAATTAGCGTTGGAGTTTGATGCGATTGCAAAGACTTAAGTACCCTCTCCTCCATTGGTGCAAAAAAAAATGACGGTTCTTGAAAAGGAGTGGTTGTAAAGACTTAAGTGCCCCGAAGATGATTATTTAAGACCCAGTCTCTGCACTACAGGATTATCCGAGAAAGATATCTCCCCTGGACATCAACCCTTTCACACTCTCTCTCCCTTCTATTTCTGCTTCTATGCGCATCCAACAGAAGATCTTACATTGCTCCATCAAGCACCGACTGACCTGCACATTTACTGTTGTGGAGCCTGATTCAGAGTTTTTACCCTTACAGGAGGAGGGTCTGGGGGATCCTCTCAGTATGGGTAGCATCATTCAACTTTAAGAGTTATGGAGTCTGATTCAGAGCTTTTACCCTTACAGAAGGGGGGTCTGAGGGCTCCTCCCAGCGTGTTCATGGCCCTTTGCCCTCACAGGATGCTACCCGTTCGGGCTCATCAACCATCTCTCGCTCTCTCTCCCTTCTATTTCTGCTTCTGTGCACATCCATCACAAGATCCTATATTGCTCCATCAAGCACCGACTGACCTGCACATTGACTGTTGTGGGTCCTTACTGATGAGCTGCCTCTAAATTTATTGCAAGTCACAGCTATGCTCAGAGCAACATGTCAACGTCCCACTGATAGGCAAAACAACATTTCAAAGGTTATTTATCATAATGCCAGCTTTAGTTGAATCTGTTTTGATTGCAATGTTTGAAGCATCTCTTTCTTGCTTTGATTGTTTGTGTTTGTTGCTTGCTGCTTAAGTGCTTCTCAGTAAGTAGAATCTGACCCTCATGCTCATCTCGATTGGATTACTGAGATTCCACCAGTAAGATCTGTAGTCCTTCTTGCTGCTAACTCTTTACATTTGCAGGTTGTTTCTTCAAATGATTATAATAATGACAAATATGCGAAGGAGTTCAGTATCAGTGTTTCTAATGCGCTTGCTACTTGTCCTGCTCGGGTTTTGCCAACTCCTCGTGTGAGTTGATCATATGTGAAAACTGAACTGTGGATGGAAGAGTGGGCGCGAGGCAAGGAAGAAGAAGAAGAGGAGGAGCCTTCCATGCAAGAGAACTAGGCGTTCTTGGTGCTGTGGCTGTGCCGCAGCGTGATCTGCTGCTCGAGGGGGCAGTGGGTGAGGAGGGGAGTCTTCGAAATGGCGGTGCGCCTCTCTCTAGGCCACTCCGTAGCGCTCGCTCCGGCCGTGCTTTGCCTCATTTACGACATTCGTGAAAATGACAAAACTACCCTCCATCGATATCGCGGGAAAACGTTCCGCAGGTGGTTGTAATGTATCGTTGAAGTTAAAATGGGGAATGAAATGACAATAGAAATCGCTGAAAATTTACAGAAATAAATGCCCTCCTTTTAGAAAACTGAATTGTCGGTTCCTCTTCCTCGGACGGACATAAATGCCCTCCTTCTAGAAAACTGAATCGTCGGTTCGTGAAAATGACAAAACTGCCCTCCATCGATATCGCGGGAAAACGTTCTGCAGGTGGTTGTAATGTATCGTTGAAGTTAAAATGGGGAATGAAATGACAATAGAAATCGCTGAAAATTTACAGAAATAAATGCCCTCCTTCTAGAAAACTGAATCGTCGGTTCCTCTTCCTCGGACGGACATAAATGCCCTCCTTCTAGAGAACTGAATCGTCGGTTCGTGAAAATGATAAAACTGCCCTCCATCGATATCGCTGGAAAACGTTCTGCAGAGTTTGCGTATGTAGCAAGCGTTATGTTGTATGATACAAATAGTTCAAAAAAATCCTTTCTCGCTCTAAGCACTCTACCGGAGATTCTTTGCTTTCATCTCGAGTTGCCGGAGCATCCTTTCCTTTTTACCAGAGCATCTGTTTTCGTCTTACGCGTAGTCGCAACATCGTTGCCACCTTCTGTTGTGTATTAGTTGTTACTGTTGCTTACTCTACAGTTGGAATATCCAAATTCCCATCGTTTCGGTGAGTTTCGTGTAAGTTTTCTTTCTTTAATCTAAAGATTGGTTCTTATACAAGGATTTGTATTATGAACCCAAATATTCTAACGATTTCTAATGATGATGATCGTGTATTGTGTTGTGCAGGTTAGCAATGTCTGCGCCTCATCAGATTAGAGATACCCCATCGTTCTATGGGTTGTCTATTAGAGAAGTGATCTGCCAGTCCCATCTATCTAAAGTTTTTGAAAGATACCAAAATATACTTAAGATTGAGAACGATAAAGACAGGAAAAAAGCCTTGGAATCGTATTTTGCGGAGGATTATCCATCAGATATCGAGGTTGCGGACCAAAGGAAGAACTCTGAAGAACGAAAGATGCAGAACAAGGATGACGAAGAGAAGGCAAAGGCCAGAAATATTGATGAGAATATAAATAGAAGGCGGAGGATTAACGCACAGCAGATGGAAAAGAGGAAGAAGAAGGCGGAGGAGTGGGAAAGGGATGTTAGCAATATGATGGCGGAGGCTCATAGGAGAAACTTGGAGAGTAGAGCAATGCGACACAAGGCAAGGCTACTGAAGGAGGCGGAGGATAGGCGAAGGCAAATGAATAAGGAGGAGGAAGAGAAGGAACAGAATATTCCTCAGTTTGAGGAAGAAAAGGAAAGGCGAAGGAGGGAGTTGGAGTTCGAGAAAGCTAAGGAAATGCAAAGGCAGCAGAAGGAGAATGAGGAAAAGAAGGAAAGGCAACGGAAGGAGAAGGAGGAGGAGGTAGAGAAGGAAAGAGAAAGGAAGAAGCAGGAGGAAGAATTGCAGGAAAGAAAGAAACAACAACTGCAAGAGAAAGAAAGGCGGCGGAAGGAGAAGGAGGAAGAAAAGGAAAGGAAAAGGAAGAAGCAGGTGGAAGAACTGCGGCAAAGAAGAAAACAAGAAATCGAAGAGAAAGAAAGGCGGCTGAAGGAGAAGGAGGAGGAAGAAAAGGAAAGGGAAAGGAAGAAGCAGGAGGAAGAGGCGAAAAGGGAGAGACAAAGGAAGCAGAAGGAGGAGGAGATAAAGGAGAGAGAAAGGAAGGAGAAGGAGGAGGATGCGAAAAAGGAGAGAGAAAGGATGCAGGAGGAGAAAAGAGAGAGAGAAAGGAAGGAGAAGGAGGAGGAGAAAAGGCAGAGAGAAAGGAAGCAGAAGGAGGAGGAGGAGAAAAGGGAGAGAAAAAGGAAGGAGAAGGAGGAGGAGGAGAAAAGGGAGAGAGAAAGGAAGGAGAAGGAGGAGGAGAAACGCGAGAGAGAAAGGAATCAGAAGGAGCAGGCGGAAAATGAGAGAGAAAGAAAGCAGAAGGAGGAGGAGGAGAATAGGGACAGAGAAAGGAAGCAGAAGGAGGATGAGAAAAGGAAGGCGAGAGAAAGGAAGGCGACGGTGGAGCCGGTAGAGATGGAGATTGAAAGGCAGTTCGAGGCAGTGGACTCACCAGAAAGTCCCAGATTGGAGCGAGAACAGCAGAAAATAGCGACCAAGGTAAATATATCCGTCCTGTCTGCGAAGATTTAATAATATGTTTAGCGATTTTGGTATAGCGATTACTGTGTTAGGTATTGATATTTATAGCGATTACTGCGATAGTATCTCTGCAACCGATATTATTTATAGCGGTTAGTAGAATAGTATTTATAAGTACAAATGGAAGTAATTTATAATTTGTAGGAATAATATGTTATTTTGTGTTACAGGGAGGTCACAGGAGAAGTAGAGCACCAGGTGAAAAGCTCGGAGGTCGTTGTCAATGGCCTGTAGTTCTGTCTTGGTATGGGCAACTGAGTGCATATCAGAAGGACCGACTACGAAATATGCACTTCGGTGGCCTTTTGGACCAGCAATATTTTGAAACTTGCTGGAATACCATGACTCACCTGGTAAATAAGTGAAATGATAAGACTAACACATTCCAGTTTGATTCTTTTGAGATCACCATGACTCTAGAAGATGTAGCGAGGATCACTGGCCTTAAGTGTGATGGCAGTGCTGTCGTATTACGGCATTCAAACTATAACGCAAGGGAAAACTGCACTGCCCTTCTAGGAATGCCGATGGACGAATGGAGTCAATGTATTTCTGGTGGAAGCAATTCCACATCAATGAAGGTCTCCATTTTTCGTAATAAATGGGAAGGCCACTTCGCTACTTATGCATCTGAAACAACTGACCAAGAGTTGTGCGGCTTCCTTCTATATTTTTTTGCTCTTACATTATTTTTCGATTGTTCTGGTTCGAGAATAAGTTTCATGTGGCTGCAGTACCTGGCAGACTTAGACGAAGTCGACAACTATGCCTGGGGTGCCGCTATGCTCGCACACCTGTACAGTCAACTCCACTGTGTGAGTAATGGTACGAAAACAGTTGGCGGATTTTGGCCATTTGTTCAGGTATTTGTTGATTACATACTTAGTATTTGTAGACAAATCTCATTGCAGTCTGTGGCGTTGCTAATAATATTTTTTTGTTAGGCCTGGGCGTTGGAACATATTATCCCATTGCGTCCACGGTGTGGCCCTCCGATTTGTGGTTTTCCAAAGATCGGTCGCTGGGCCAGAATAAACGTCGCAGTTTATAATGCTAAGTCCATTTTAGATGGGCTGCAATTAAATGAGGTAAACGTTCTAAAATTGTTTACAATCGCGTCAGCATTTACCATTGAGTATTATAAGTCGTTGTAATGTTCAACATTCTTAAGTATACATCGCTGCAGGATTGTCTTCCGTAGTGCATATCGTTGTTGTCATATCATGCGTAAATAAATTTTAATATATTTGTCATTCGTTATTAAAAAGAATTACCAATGTACAGGTTTTGTGGAGACCTTATGGAGATGGAGGCGATGATGAAGACGTTGTTGCGGAGGGTGTCAGATTGTCTGACCGCGATTTGTGGCTATTCTGCAATTTTGAAGCCGAGTTGCAGCAAGGTAGTCGAGTTCTCTTACAATCTGGCTTGGGGCAGTCTATCCCAAATAAGCCTTTGGAGGTGAGAAGGAAGATGAATATTGGTGGGGGCAGGCACGTGAATTGGAGCGATCGCTACAGGGACGAATTATTAAATTGGAACTCAGGTGGTTTCCCTGCCGTACCGTATGATCATGAAGGACGACAATTTGATCCCTTCTATTTCGAAAGCTATTGGGAACCAATGCGGCGAAATCGGAAGATTGAGAAAATTGTCAACCCATGCCTCCCAACTGTCCCTTCTCATGTTGTAGCCCAGCCTCTACAACCAAAACGGCGTCTCGCTTTGGTTAATACGACTAGTCCATCAGTAACAAATCACGAGGAAGACCGAACACTTGCTCCAAAAGAGAAGACTATCTCTGCCGCAAGGTTCGAACTTATTGAGAGAGAGAATAAGAAATTAAGGACAGAAGTAAGCACTATGGGGACCCAATTGAATGCAGTGGTGGACATGATGACCAGTCTTCTTAGGCAAGGTTTCGCAACGAGGAGGTCACCCAGGATAGACAGTCCACCAATAAAAAGTGAGAGACAAGTCTATGAAATTTCATCAGATTCGTCCAGTGACTCGGAATAAATCCTAGATTTTCATTTTTATCACGCTATACATTTGTTGTAATTGTATAATGAGTTGCGGTAACGTGAAATTCTTTTACTGTTTAATTCTTTATTATTACATCTTTCCGACTTTGGGTCTCGGTAATAAATAAACTTTCCTCTATGGGAGGATTAGTAGGTTGATAAGAAGGATGGTTGTCTTCATCTATATTTTCTTTTTTACTAAACTAATTGAGTTCATCATCACTAAAAATATCATCATTTCTAGATAGTAACTTAAACAAGAAAGAGTAATCCATATTCTCTTTATGGGATTCATCCTTCTCAAAACCACTAACGTTTCCTAAGAAAGTCACATTCCTAGAAACATATAGTTTGTCGTTCTTAACATCATAGCATCTAAATCTTTTTTGAGTTTCAGAATGTCCAAGAAATGCAAAAGGAATGACTTTTGGTGAGAGTTTGTCATTTTTGTCGGTAAGGACAAAACATTTACATCCAAAGATTCTTAACCTATTTTAGTCGGGTTCCTTTTGGTATAAAATTTTAAAAGCTGAAGTTTTGTTTAGATTTTTTGAAGAAAAGTGATTTATAAGATAAACGGATGTAAGAGCCGCCTCGGCCCAAAAACTTTTTGGAATGTTTTGAGAAATGAGTAAAGTTCTAGTTGTTTCAATAATATACATATGTTTTTCTTTCAGCTAGACTGTTTTGTTGTGGTGTTTTTGGACAAGATCTATGATGAACTATTCTATGGTTTTCAAGATAGTTTTTAAAATCATTTGAAAGATACTCTCCTCCGGAATCAACTCTAAAGATTTTTAAATTATCATTAAATTGATTTTTAATCATCATATGATATGTCTTAAACGATGCAAAGACTTCATGCTTATGTTTAAGGAAGTATATCCAACAAAATCTTGAATAATCATAAAAAAATAACATAGTAAGCAAATCCTTTCTTAGATACTACGGGTGTCGGTCCCCATAAATCTGAGTGCACAAGTTCAAAAGATTTGTTTGTAAACGTAGATCTTTGTTCAAAAGTCAAGCTTCTCATTTTTCCAAAAATGCAATGATTACAATTGAAATTACTTTTACAGAGATCTTTGTCTTCGCAATCGCTGTATTTGTCTTCGTCTCGAAAGAATAGCGCACAAAGTATTGGCGATCTAAGCCATGAACAATAATTTAACGAGTTCTGACGGCACAAAGGTTTGTATCCATATACGATAATCGTGAAAAGGTATTTGTGTTAAATAATCAATAGATAAGGAAAGGATTTGTTGCCATCGCTGGATACTTCGTGCTTTGAGTCGGAGAGCGATCTGTGGCATCGCAGCATAGTGATTTGTGGGTATTGTTCGAATGTCAAATCACACGTGGAAAACATATTTTTGAATATTTAAAACTTAATGAGCGGCATGGAAAGACGTATTTTTGAATACTTCGAACGCAAGCATTTAATTTGGCGGCGGTTATCAAAAAAAGGCGGCATGCGAAAAGCCGTATTTATATTTTTTTTAAACGCAATCAATTAATTAGCTTCGTGCTTTGAGTCGGAGAGCGATTTGTGGCATCGCAGCATAGTGATTTGTGGGTATTGTTCGAATGTCTAATCACACATGGAAAGACGTATTTTTGAACAATAATGATTTCAAAAGGCAAGTGGAAGTGTCAGGAACGCGAAAGATTTGCTGGAGAAGAAGTTGACTGGAGGTGTATGACGATTTGTGGTTATCGTTGAATAGCGATCTGTGGCATCGCAGCACAATGATTGACAGTCCTACGCTGCGATGCCACACATCGCAGCACACTTGAACAATCCTTCGCATCACGCTAAGATTGACAGTCCAACAATAATCAACAACGTTCTACGCTGCGATGCCACATATCGCTATTCAACGATAACCACAAATCGCCATACATTAATTAGCTTCGTGCTTTGAGTCAGAGAGCGATCTGTGGCATCGCAGCATAGTGATTTATGGGTATTGTTCGAATGTCTAATCACACGTGGAAAACGTATTTTTGAATATTTAAAACTTAATGAGCGGCATGGAAAGACGTATTTTTGAATACTTCGAACGCAAGCATTTAATTTGGCGGCGGTTATCAAAAAAAGGCGGTATGCGAAAAGCCGTATTTATATTTTTTTTAAACGCAATCAATTAATTAGCGGGCTGTTTTCAAAAAATGGTTGCACGTTAAAGGACTTTACATTTGTAGGTGAGGACGGCGTTTCAGTATCTCCGTTGCAAAGGTGCCATCGATATCTCCGTCCAGGCATGGCGCCGAAGAAGGGGACAATCGGAGCAGTACGACTAGCCATGGCGGACAAGAAGAGGACTAGTGGAGCAATACGACCCGGCACGACGCCAAAGACGATGGGAGCACTACGATCGGGCACGGTGGCAACGGAGAGAACGATGGTAGCAAAACGACCAGGCACGACGCCAGAGGAGTGGACGAGGGGAGAAAAACGACTAGGCACGGAGCAAACGGATAGGAGGATGGGAGCTAAACGACCAGGCACGTTGCCAATGGAGTGGACGATGGCAGCAAAACGGCCACGCACGGCTCTAAACAAGAATACAACCACATCCATAATACCAGGACTAGCGCTTAAGAGGTATATTCTTTGAAACGCCTGAGCGGTTTAGTGAACATTTGGCTTTTCATGTCGTATTTGGACTAGTGTTGTTTACTGTAGACAATAATTTCAATGTCCAATCCTGAATACCACGCTCATGGTGCACTCAGTGCAACATCCACAGTCTCGGGTGGGCGGCAACGCCCTGAAGAGTTTGTAGATGACATCGAGCAGATGCAAGATGAATTTGCAGATGGGAACACTATCAGTAATTTTGTAAGTATTTGTCCACTATCAATTTCTAGGTCATCGGTTTGCATGTTCTGAAGTTCGTAACTTTGTGCAACCAAACAAAGTATGATTTTGTCAATTACATTTAGAGCAACCCAACGAGCAATACAGTACGCATCATCAGCCCGTATTTCATGGTATGTCTGTGCCGCTGTTGTTTTGTTTGCTTTCATGACGTACTCACGTTTCTTGGTGGTTAAACCTTGCTATTTCGTGCAACAGATGTACGTCCGGCGAAAGCCATACGGCATAGGATTCAAAGATGCACTACCTTGTTGGAACATCGATGATGAGTGCATAGACAATTCGAAATTTGGAAAGGTAAGTGAACAAACCTCTTATCCAAGGTTTATTCGTAACATCCCCATCACGATAAGTCTCTGGAACGAAAAATGATTTTATCGATTCGCAGATTTTACTTCCTACACTCTGGCAACATCCAGACCATTGGGTCCTATACGAGATGAATTTTCAGCTAAAACAACTATGGTGCTACAACTCATTGGACTGCCACAGTGGCGTAGAACGCGATGCTATGCATTTGGTAAGCTTGTACCCAAAGGTGAAGTATCTATTCGAGGTGGACCGGACTGTAATATATTATCCCTTTTTCACAGGCGGGATTCCTTAACGGGCAAATGGGTGTCGACATTGGTGAGTGGATGTTGCTCTGTGCTGACGATGCTCCGTTACAAAGTAATGGGGTCGATTGTGGCATATTCGTAATGAAGCATATTGAAGCAATATACAATGGAGAACAACCTTGTTTTCACGCTGTATGAGCTTCGTATCTGATGTTATTGGGTATTCCTGTTATATATTGGTTTCACATTACCTGTTTTGTTGCAGGAACATATGCCAGTAATACGCGACAAAATATGCAGAAAATTGATTGAGTTTAAAACGAACGACAGACAGAATAGTATAAAGTGAAACCTATCGATTGCTCTGTCTGTACAACCTAACGAGGCCCTCCATCACCGTTCTCGCCGTCCTCCTTGACAGTAACCCAGTAGGTGCAGTCGCGCTGAGGGTGGCCAGCAGGAGCTCCGCCAAGTCCTCTTCCTCTCCCTAGCGAGGTCTAAGCGGATTTATCATTCCGGTGACGGGTGTTTATCTCTATCCGTTGATGGGTGTTCTATGAAAAGTAAATTGTATTCAGAAATAGTTTTGTGTTGTATACGCATAACCAATGCTGGTAAAGTTGTTTTTAAGCAATGAAGAATACTGTATGGCGAAAAATATTTCTAAATATCGCATTACGTGAACTTATCAATAAGAAAGGTTTGTTCTTAGAAATCGCTGTATTGATGAACCGACGGTAATGTACACCTAAGGCGATTTCTTTAGACGTACTTGTGGATTTATTTGAGACCCAAAGATTCGGAATAGCCCTCTGGCATATTTCATGTGTTGGCTTTCTTAAGGGCATTAAGTTCTATTTTCATTGCTTTGTTCCAATGATGATATTGTTTGACATCATTATAATGAGATGACTCTTATGTTATTAAACATGCTCTAAAGTTTGGAGAAAATGCGTCATATGATACAAATCTATTAGGATCTCTAGAGATTCGATTAGATCTCTTAACTTGGGATTCCTCTAAGGATATGTTTTGAAAGAACTTGTCCAGAGAACGTGGATGGTTACCTTGACCTCGCCGAGTATACACATGCATATCATTAGATGCAATTTTATTTAAACTTTCATGTTGATGACTAACTTCAACAACAACCGGATGATACTAGAGTTATTATCCAAGAGTCAAACACATCAATAGAGTTAGACTCATCATGTCTTGGCAATAGATCAAATAGAAATGAATAGTCAATTTCTTCTTTAGGTCCTTTGTTATCAAACCCATCTTTATTTTCAAGAAAGATGACATTTTTAGAAATATAGAGTTTGTTTTTTATTGGATCAAAGTATCGGTGCCCTTTTTTATTTTCACCATAGCCCAAAAAAACATATTCAATGGATTTTGGAGATAGTTTATCATTTTTATGATTAAGCACATAACACTTACAACTAAATATTCTTAGTCTTTTAAAATTGAGTCATTTTAAAAAGTTTTTGAAATGGAAACATTTTGTAAAGAAGATGGAGTTCTATTTATTAATTTGAGGTTAAAACAACTTCGGCCCAATTTTTTTTTGGAATGTCCCTAGAAATTAGAAGAGTTCTAGTAGTTTCTATTATACGTATATGCCAGAGGGCTATTTCGAAATGACTACCATTCAGAATAACCCTCTGGCATGACATTGTTTTCATTAATGCGGAGTGCTTTTTTATTTAAGATTTGCTTTTGGTTTAATGAAACTGACGTATATACTCGAAAACTAACGGAGGGTGATAGGACGTTTCATTAATATTTGAATGACACAACACACAGTTCCACTTTGCTTCGCGAATAAGGAACCGACATAATCGACAATTCCTGCATACACGACTTATTCTTGAATCGAGTGCATAGGCGGCTTCGACGCAGTTGTCGTATCCATCTATACCTTTTTCATAGGTCTGTAAGATCATAATTGAAGAAACAGTCGTTTAAAATTCAAGCAATTTTCAAATGCTGGCACAGGTTTTCATGGTTGTAGCAGTGTAGTTTGACGTTAGACTACCAAGCGTATCGCTTTGTACTATTCGTAAAATACGAACGCGACATTAAAGCGATGTTTAAGCATACAACATTTCATAGCGATGTTGAATATTATCATTTCGAACATTAGAAGTCTTTGTTCATTGCACACATCGCAGTCTCACCCTGCGACTGTCAATCACGCGGGTTGAGCGCACATCTTTTATCAATTACAAGCCTTTTAGATCCTCGTCTCCGTCAGTTTCTCCTCCAAAATTAGAAAGGACGTCAACTTTTTGCAGAGTTCTTCGCGGAATCCGGGTATATCAACCTGCAAAAACAGATTATAAACTAGAAGCAATAGACATGCCCTTAATTGCCAATAACAGAGGCCAAGGAATGGCATACAGCGTCGAAACAGGGTTCTGCACCATTGTATATCGCTTCAATGTACTTCATTACAAATACGCCGCAATCAACGCCATTATCTTGTAAAGGAGCATGGTATGCCGTGCGATAGATCCACTCGCTGACATCGACTCTCAAAATGGCTATGAGGAAACCGATCTGAGAATAATGCGACCGAAAGTAAATTCATGACCCCAGTACACTACACGATACTCATATAGATGGAATCTTATGAGATGGGAAATGTCTAGCCGTAAACCACTGTCAACTTCCAACGAATTGTAACACCATAGTTGTTTTTCGCGTAAATTCATCACGTATAAGACCCAATGCTTTTCAGACTGCCAGAGTGTATGAATCAGTATCTGCAAATAGATCGAAAAAATGTTGTTACCACTGTCACGCTGTAATATTGCACTGTAGGTTTGTTTGCTTACCTTTTCACTTGTCATAAGGTCTCTGCAGTGATTACCGTTAACCCAATAAGGTTTGTCGTCTTGAAATCCACTGGAGTATGGCAAACGGCGTAATATAGTCTGCAAACCGAAAGAAACATTGCTAACACCAACGTTAACATACGAATCAATTGGACTAAATCAATAATGAAAAGCAACATAAAATACAACCGATATACCATAAAATATGGGCTGACGACTCTCACAGTCTGGCTTGGTGCGTTGCTTTTAATATAATTTACGAAATCGGATATAGTCTGTTTGCAGCAAATATGGTGTTGTATTGATCATACGTACACATGACTTACGTTTATAGACAACTACTACTAGTTTCATACTAACAAAATTACTGATCATGTTGCATTGTGCGAATTCACTGTGCATTCGGTTGATGTCCTCCAGGAGTGATTGACTAAGTTTTCGCCCAACTTCGTCGGTGGATGTTCGACTGAAATGAATACGGACATTGCAACGACCGATATTTAAATTACATTATATAGTACACAAAAACGGATTTTGCTGAACATGTAGACTATGTGTAGACAATATACCCATGATTCGCCATTGTTGGTCGTGTAGTTGTCTTCGTCTGCCTCACCGACTATAATTTTCTATGTTCGAGGGCTGATCTCCAGGTTTATGAAGGAACCGTCGGTTTGGTTGTTGCTGGTTCACGAAGTAGAAGACAAACACACCTTCCAGTGCTTGTGCGACTATTTATGACCTAAAAGATGTACTGCTCAACCAACATGATCAATGAATACTGTACGACAACTCAAACATTTATGGGTATCCGTTGGAAAATACACATTGAGTAGCCTTTTATTTATAATATATGGATACAACTTTTCACAAGATAACAATAATGATTTCAAAAGGCAAGTGGAGGTGTCGGGAACGCGAAAGATTTGCTGGAGAAGAAGTTGACTGGAGGTGTATGGCGATTTGTGGTTATCGTTGAATAGCGATCTGTGGCATCGCAGCACAGTGATTGACAGTCCTACGCTGCGATGCCACACATCGCAGCACACTTGAACAATCCTTCGCATCACGCTAAGATTGACAGTCCAACAATAATCAACAACGTTCTACGCTGCGATGCCACATATCGCTATTCAACGATAACCACAAATCGACATACAATGATGTCATCATTCGCCTTCCTGCAGAAGCAAAAACCCGCTATCTATCGATTTGAACAAATTCAACCACGAACCGCAAGTCGTCAATGACAAACGACTATAAACTCTCAAAAAATCCGGCATTGTGGAGATCGGGTCATGCAAAGAGGCATGACAACTAAGTTAATAGCCCACACGAGATTCTTGTGTCCCAAACCTATCTGTCGACTGCATCATAGCCTGTCATGAAAGAGAAAATATTAGACACTGAATTATGTTTCACAAGAAATGCGTACCTCCTCGCAACATCGATTAAATACCAAAAGCCTTGTAAAACTGTAGCGATCGTTGCCGGAAATCTGGTCGGGAGGAATGTAGGTTTGAACGTTTGCCGGTACTTCTGCAGGGTATTGCTGCATGATGGACATTACACGAGTTAGCTATTTGACAAGCTTCACGCAATGGGAAGCAATATAATGTTTTACATACCTGTTCATTCGAAGGGCTTTGTTGTTTTTTATTACAGGTTGGTTGTTTCTTAGTCCTTTTCTTGCCAACCAATTCTAGTGCACCCTTTGCCCTCCGACGACTGCGATCAGAGGCAGGTTTTCTTTTGATACCCTGCGCTTCATGAATATGTTCATCATAATCAACAACGTTCACTACTGACTTGTTGAAGATAATGTTTACGCTTCGGCGCAACTTCTCGGGAGTGTCAAGCGAGACATGATTTTGACCTACGTTGTTCGATCCCATTATCTTCGGCTGATATTCATTCGCTGCAACAGACTTAATGTGAATTAACTCCACGTTTTCAAGTAACTCCGTTGCAGCTTTTCTCACACATGCATAGCCTTCTTCGCTTCTCGATGCCAAATCAGCAACATGCATGAATGACCTACACAGTTGTTGGTAACGGGAGGCTATGTGGCACTTCTCGTCAACACCAGATTTACTCGCATTGTCCATAACGAGCTTTTCAATCTTCGCGCGTCTCGTCCATCTTCACATTACGTAAGACTCAGGTATTTCTTGTATCTTCTCTTGATTGAGTGCCTTTAATGCATGACAGCATAGGATACCTTTGAATTCATACATTTTGCACGAACATTCTACTCTTCCGTTGTCGACATTGTACGTGACATGCGCTTCTTGCCTTTCCTGATGCTTTTCGCCCTGACAAAAAATATGGTATTTGTGCATATTCTCGGTTTGCACCACTTCTTCTATTCTGCAATTCATGACATGCAACACCTCTTTCTTGATCCATTCAAATACAGTTAGTGTATACAGAGCTGCAGGTCGCATCAATATTTTCATGCCAAAAGTTAGAGGTCGTGTATTGAAGCATTTCACGTCTTGTTCAAGCTCATTCTGTCTTAGACCGTCTACAAATAATTCATATTGTTCCATGAAACGAAACATTGTTAAACATGAATACAGGGTTTTCTTCAGCGTGACATGCATAGATTCGGCTCTTTGTGTGCTTATCATACCTGCACAAAAGTATTGTCTTCCATATGCCAATGCCCACTTCTCTTTTTCTGCATATAAATTTTGTAATCACAGACAGTCAGCAAGGTCGTATGTCTTAATCATTTTGTCCCAATCTGACTTAAAGGTGACCTCGTCTACGCTATGAAGTACACACCTTGTAAAATGTTTGTCAAACCCTGTATTCTGATTAAATATGTGTCCTATGTTCTTTGTTGCATTTTGAAAGATATGCCACAAACACAGGCGATGATGTGCATCTGGCCACACATGAAGCACTGCAGCTGCAATTGCGTGATCACCATCTGTAAGTACAGTTTCAGGATGCTTCCCGTTCATTGCCTGTGTAAATACTCTGAACAACCACTCAAAGGTTTCCTTGGTCTGGTCATACACAAAAGCACCGCCTAATATACAACTCTGTGCGTGATGGTTCACTCCCACAAACTGCGCAAATGGCCATTGTTCAGTGTTAATCTTTACTGTAGTATCAAACACAAGCACATCATTGAAGCATTCATAATCTAATCTAGACCTTGAATCTGACCAAAACATATTCACGGCATATCCATCTGCGTCCACTTGCATTGCACTAAAGAAACCATGTTCATTACTTGATTTATTCTGTAAGTAACGAACCAAACAACATATTTCTCCATTTTTCATGTTATCTGTCCTCTTCCTGCTCAAGTGGTTTCTAAGATCCAAAGGTGTGAATGGCACATTTTCGCGACCACCATCAATGCGGGTAAACAAATTGTATGTCTTCCTTGGTGCAATGCCGGCGCTATCGGCTATTTCAGCCATTGCAGCATGAGCTACAGTTACTTTACGATGTGACCTTAGCATAGGAGTCATAAATGATGCAGATAAATCATGATTATGATCACTGATTAAAGTACGCACGACAAATTTCCCATTCGGATGTCTTCTCAAAACCAATCTCACCTGACATCCACATCTTGATTCTGGCGTGCTCCTAGTTGGATTTCCCATTGATTTCTTCCAACCTTGCTTGGAACAGACATATGTCTTTCTAACCAAGACACCCTGTGCATTTTTTGACCAAGAAAACCTTCTCACACTGAAGCCAACTTTTAAGGCATAATCATTGTAAAATTTATATGCATCTTCTTCGTTATTAAAATGCATTCCTTCTACAGGAACATAGTCAAGTGCAATTCCATGTACATTCCCAGTTCCTACGGTTTTATTAAGTGTACTGACATCAAAATCAGGATCATTATTGAATTGCATTTCTTCTCCTGGAACATTGAAGTCAAGTGTACTTCCGTGTACATTCCCGGTGCATACACTTTTATTATGTGCGCTGTCATGGTAGTCTAACTCATCATTGAATTGCATTTCTTCCACTGGAACATTCAAGTCAATAGTGGGTCTAATGTCTGCACCCTTCTTTTCATGTGCATCGTCAGTGCAGATGTTCAATTCTTCAGTTGGGTCATAAGTATAGATATTCAATTCTCCAGATCTTTCTATTGATTGAGCTACATTGTCTTTATTACAACCTGATGATAAGCTCAATAATGTTTTAAGCAATATATCAATTTGTGTTTGCAGTAACATGGCAAACAAGTCGATATTATCTCACAAAAACGAGAGTCTGTTACTAATACAGCGGTTTGAGATACAATGCATATGATGAGTGAATGTAGGATACTTGATGGGGTAGAGGCCCTTCCTAGCATCTGCAAACAAGCATTCCTGTCAACAGGTCCCAGCGTCTTACAAATATCGATAAGTTTCCAACCTTCGTAAGAACAAGATCTACCTGCAATAACCAAACAAAGCCTTAATGACACACAAGACGACATGCCTTCTTCATCGATAGCATGATGCTAGGAAGCTACTCACGCCGCCTTGATGGAACTGGTTGGAATGTTTGTGCATCATTGCTTTCTTCCTTAATGTCTAACAACAACGACAAATAAAAGAAGACAGTGGAATGTTTTGTAAGCAATATATCAATTTCCGTTAGCAAGCAGCATAGGTTTACTACGATTTAATCAGGATGCATATAAGAACGGATACCACTAGGGTTACGCAAGTCAAAGCAACGATTTAATGAATGAAAGTATCAAAGCAAGTGCGGTTTGATGTTTACTTATGCTGAGCATCGACGTGTCACTTACCATGCCAATAAAATAAACATGTCGTATATGTGTGTTGACGATAACACTCTCATAATATCCACGAGGCTCTAAAGCGAGTTCAATAGAAGTCGCTGAGAGAGCAACGATATGCATGCGAAAATCGCCCTGCCATGCGTGTCAAGATGTGTTTCTACACCCAAACGTTTTCAAAGTCTGTGTACAAATATCTTACAAATACATATTACAAAACATATAATATCTTACAAAACGATATGTATAGCGATTTGTCAGATATTGAAAATCGATACGGCAGTTCAGTATTTATAACTTATAACTCAATGATACAAAAACATACTATCTAAAAGGTCGATAAATATATCGCACAATAAATTACAAATCGATAAGGAAGAACTTGAACATAATAGCAAACAAATCGATATTAACTAACAAAAATGTATCTCACAAAAACGAGAGTCTGTTACTAATACAGCGGTTTGAGATACAATGCATATGATGAGTGACTGTAGGATACCTGATGGGGTAGAGGCCCTTCCTAGCATCTGCAAACAAGCGTTCTTGTCAACAGGTCCCATCGTCTTACAAATATCGATAAGTTTCCAACCTTCGTAATAACAAGATCTACCTGCAATAACCAAACAATGCCTTAATGGCACACAAAGACGACATGCCTTCTTCATCGATAGCATGATGAGATGAAAAGCTACTCACGGTGCCTTAATGGCACTGGTTGGAATGTTTGTAAATCATTGCTTTCTTCCATGATGCCCAACGACAGCAGAAATGAAGAGAAGATAATGGAATGTTTTGTAACACAAGGCAGGCACGAGAAGGCGACAGTGTGTTGTACAATAGGATAAAAAACAAGGCGAAAAGCTCGACTGGAGACGAAGGCAAAGTTTGCGTTGATAATGGGAGCACTGTTACAGTAGATGGCGCAGGCGAACGTCTCCACTTTAAATGGTTAACATCAAACTTTCTGAAAGGAGAACTTTTTGTCCTTTTTCCCACCTGTCGTTTCACAACTTTTAAATGAAGGATATTTTTGTTATTTCCTCGAACCGTCATTTCAGGACAAGAAAAGCAAGTAAGGATGATTAAGTCTTTGCAACAGCACCAGAGTCCGATGCAAAGAACCCCATGTGCATGAATAAGTGGCGCTCGTTCGATCCCCCGAACACGGACCTGGGATTCAGTGAATCATCGGGGGCTCTCGTGCGCTCTCTATTTCCCTCCCGCTCTCACCGTGGCTCTCGCTCCCGCTCTCTCCCAGCCGACGACCACCGCCACCACCCTCATGCCAAGAAGGTCATTGTCCCGGTCGTCATCAAACTCATTGCCCTCGCCGCTCTGCTGACCCTCATCTTCATCTTCTGGCGCCGGAGGTCGGGCGAGTTCTCCCAGAAAGCCACCAGATCCACCAACATTCGCCTCCTTCCGGCAGGAGATCCCGGTTCCACCACCGCCAAGTTGGGCGTCGCCAACGGCTCGAAAGTCCTCTACTTGGGCACCCTGATGGACTCCCGGAGGGCGGAGGGTGACGATACCATCAGCGTGAGCCCTCCCTACCGGAAATTGGGTTCTCCGGCGAGCTTCCACCAACGGAGCCCCGACCTCCACCCGCTACCGCCGCTCTCGCGCCAATGCCGGCCGGCAGAGCCTGTCGGGGAGACAACTGACGATGATGACAACGAGTCCTTCCACTGGCCAAGGGGCTCGTCGGGCAAGAACCAACAGGGGAACCCGGGCGCTGGACTTGGCTCCCGTCGGGTCTTCCCCTTGCACTCGCCCGAAAGGCATGACTCTGGATACCCTAACTTGACAACGCCTTCCTACCCATCTTCCCAATCAACGTCTCCGGCAGCCTCAATGGCCCCCTCACCTGAGCCGGAGACAGAGTCCACTATCTCTGAAGCCCCCAGCTGTAAATCTCAAATTTTCTATTTTCTTCGTTTTTTGCTTGTTGGGCAATGTTACGAATGCATGATTTTTGTTTAGTCTTTTAGTTCTTCGTTTGAAAGGATTCTTTAGCTTTTATGGAGTTTGAACTTTTTTCTTGGATTCTTGTGCTATTGATTGGTAGATTATGGAGGAAAATGTTAGATTTTTTAGAGATTACATATCGTTGTATTGCTTGTTATATTCACTAACGGCCATATCACATTTACTGGCTTTGTTTTCATTTTGAAATTTGTGGCCTTCCTTTGGTTATATTTTTATCTTCATCCTTCAGATTGAATAAAGAAATGATCGAGAATCTGTTCTTGTGCAATTCCACGAATGCTTCACCAAAGCAGACGAACAGACGGGTTGTTTTTCCTTCACCTAGTCAAGGAAACAGGGTGTTCGACCCAAAGAAGTCCCAAAACATTGCCATCCTTTTGAGAGCCCTCAATGTTACAAAGGAGGAAGTTTGCGAGGCACTCATAGAAGGTGAGAGAGTTACTTGCACGTCTGATGATCATATTTTTTTTCTTTCAATGGTTGATGATGATTTCTCAAATTTTGCTGATACTAGTCGAAATATGTTTGCGCCAAAAGTAATTGGTGTTGTAAAACTAGTTTTTGTTTTGGTTGTGATTGATGCTTTTAATCTTTGTGCTAGTGTTTTTAGTGGTTACAGCTCATTGCCTTGTCATTTTTTGTTTCCATCTGCAGACTGATCATCAGAAGCTTCGTGTCTGTGACATATGTGGAGCATTCTTGAGTGTTTATGACAGGTGAAGTCCTATTCTTGTGCTTTCATGAACTGTGCTTGTGTTTTGAAGTTCTGAGGGCATCAGGAAACTAGTAGCCTTTGCATGCTTCAAGTACTTCAGCTTTTGACTAGGCACATTATACCTCCTTGTTACCATCTGGCTTTTGGACCCAGTTTTATAGGGAAAACTTTTGCAGCTTCAGAATGTGAGTGTTTTCCATTTTATGCTTACAGATTATATTTGTTAAAACTTATAGGGTCTCTGAAGACGGATACATGCATATGGAGATCTGTGAAATGTGAATTTTAGTGTTCATGATTTCTTTTTGCTTTATTTTTTATTTTAGTCATCGTCTTTTGGTTGATCATTTTTGGGGAAAGCTTCATCTTGGCTATATGCAAATCCGGGAAAAGTTAGCAGAACTTCAGGTAATATGCACTATGCTCTTTTACCTTTTTCTTCTTTTAGTTTTTTTAGTTAATAGTGATTGATTACTTTTAAGCTGGGTAGAAGATTTATATTTTTTTATAAACTCTGCAATTTTTTTTTTTAAAGATGGTCCTCTTGAACTTATTCGTTCAGATGTTGGTACAATATTTTCCACTTTTTTTTATAGAGATTTCAATTAATTCTGAATGCAGTGAGTTTTCTAACCTCTAATGAAAGTTTGCAAGGGTTGTATCTGTTAATAGCCTTAACGGATTTAATTTTTGCTTTATTTGGATATCATATCATAGATGGATTCTTTAGATATTACATATTAGTAGAAGGGTTCAATTTTTCAGGTTTGGTTACGGGGTTTGATAGCATATATATATATATATATATATTTCTATTTTTCCACTTTTACTAGCGGACTAAGTGCGCCAGTAAAAGTCTTTTACTGGCGCAAGCCTGTGCTATTGAACTTCTTTCATTGAAAAACAATCTTTTCACTGGTGCGGTATTTGCGTTAGTAAAAGTGTTTTTCATTGGCGAATGTAAATTGCAACAATAAAGGGTTTTACTGGCTTAAATGCTGCGTCATTAAAACTGAAATTTCCTGTAGTGGAGAATGAAGAACTTAGAGAGAGACTCTTTATAACACATATTAATTAAAAATAAAGGGATAGTCATCAAATCATATTTGATATAAAATGTATACAAGGAGTGTCTGATGTCATTAGAAGTAAATTTTTGAATTTTAACATTTTTTTTACCATGCAATCTGCAAATAAGTTTGATATTCGTTGGGTCATGCTTGATCTAATAGGCTGACACCGAATCCAACTTTTTAAAGAGTGGGTTCGGTTTTTAATATCAATTGTAGAGTCTCAGTTAATGATTAAAGTCCTTTATAACTGGTTTCACTGAAGTTGGTACTGATTTTTATGTGGTAAAGGTAATGGGAGACAGATTAGACCCATTTTCACCGGAGTCGATCCATTTGCATTTGTTTGCTGAATTCCTACTAGACGCAACCGTATTTGTCCCAAATCCGATCTAGATTCAAAAAGATACTTGTCGTATCCAACAAATATTAATCAGATTTTAATGCCAGACAGATACCTTACTACCCAAACCCAATAATATTTATGTGCTATATTCTGACCCAGATCCGACTAAAGGCAACCGTATTTATCCCAAATCCAATCTATATTAAAAAAGATATTATTCAGATCGATCCAACGAAATATTAATTGGACTTTTCTAGACCGGATTCACTAAATGTGCCTGAGGGTTAAACCCTGCCCAGCATGTTGGCCTGACATATTGGGCCTGGACCTTATCCAAGCCTGACCATCTCCATCAAGTGCATTAGGTTGAAGTTGGGAATTTAAGATTGTTGGGTTTAGTGGTTTGCTTATTTAGAGCAAATGAAACAAAGGGCATACTTGTCATTTTACAATTGGTTTTTATGTTTAATGAAAAAGGAAATTTGTTAGGACTTAGGACACGATCGATATGCAATGAGGAATTTTGTTTATCATCTTCCCAAACCATTATGCCTTGTGATCCCACTAAACCCAGCAATCTTAAACCTCCAACTTCAACCTAATACACTTGACGGGGATGGTCAGGCTTGGGTTCGGTCCAGGTCCACTATGTCAGACCAATATGCTTAGAGGTGTCAACGGGCCTGGTTAACCCTGACACCGAACTAAACCCTATAGGGTCCGGGTATGGTGATAAATAAGATGATCCGATTGAGACTTGGGTCTGGACCCAAAGGTCTGATTAATACATGGACCCAGGTATAGTTTGTGAAATTTTATACCAGACTCGGATCCGCCCGTGTTCCTATTAAGACCCACAAATTTTCAATGTAAAAATGATAAAAAATTTGTTTTTACCGGGTTTGGTTGATGTAGTTTTTATCAGGTCCAGGTATGGGTTTTCTTATAGTGGACCTGATTAGACCCAAGTCCGGACCCAATACCATATATTTGTGCGAATGATAGGAGGTCTGCACAAATATATTGTAAAGGGTAAAAATATCCCAAGGCAGGGAGAGGATTTCAACAAATTGTGAGACATTTTGAAAATCAATAACAATAGTCATTTTCTATAAATATTATTGGGCTTGGGTAGGAAGGGGTCTGCCTGACATTAAAATCTGATTATTATTTATTGAATCTGAGTAGTATTTTTTTTTAATCTAGTTTGGATTTGGGACAAATATGGTTGCATCTAGCCGGATCCAAGTCGAAATTCAGCAAACAGTTATAAATGGTTCTGACTCAGGTGAAAATGGGTTTAACCTGTTTCCCATTACTTTTGCCACACAAAAATCATTATATTTTACTGTTTTTCATCTAGGGCTGTTAATGGATCAAGTATCCAACCTATCAAGATGCACCCAAACCCACCCGAATAACAGTCACTGGTCTTCGGATTATGTTGTTCAGCTAGGGGTGTTCAGCTCGATCCGCTTCAGTAAGCATGTATAAATTTTAAAAATACATATTTTTAGTGAAATATATGAAGGGAAGAACATATATATGAGAGGGGAGTAGCTGCCAGCAGCTACTATTGCCTACGGTGGCCAACGCCCCAGTGCCATCCATCGTGGGTGATGAAAGGCGCTAAAGCACTCTACGCACGCTACACACACAAAATGTATCTTTAGCGTGGGCACTATCCGCGGCTAAAGGCTGTTTTAATGAAAAAAATTGTGCATCATCTGTCTTACGTGCGATTGATGACTTGCGAGGGTTGGCCACTGTATCCACCTAGCTAACTGTATTGGCAGCTTCTCTCTCTGTCTTTTTATATAAACATACTTAGCTTTACATTCAATTTTATTGTCACATTTATGTCATACAATATTTCATTTCATGCATTTGCATCATACATCATATCATCGCATGCATTTAAATTGTATTGTGTATTTAGTCATGCATTTGCATCATTCATTATTTCATTGCATGTATTTACATCATATGACATATCCAATCATGCATTTGTATCATACATTAGCTCATTGCGTGTATTTAATTATGCATTTGTAACTTACCTATTGCATACTTAGTCATATTTAGTTATGCATTTGCATCTTACATTGTATACATATTTCTTATTCAATCATGCATGCATTAACTCATTCTATACATTTACATCACATTGCATATTAGATTATGAATATATTAACTCATTTCATTCATTCATCAAACATCACAGTAATATTTATATGCAAACCATGCCCATGTTTTTGCTAACAGCATGCCCAAACGGCTCACTAGTTCATATTAGATTTGGACCCACTTGTGTCCATGTCTGGTCTGAACATCGAGTCAGATCGGTCTAAACCAAGGTCGGGTTCAAGTCTAGTCCTGAATTGGTTGACGGTTCAGACCTGGCCTGAATCAAACTATGTTCAAGTCTGGTCTGAACCGAGCTGGGTCAAATCTAACCTAAACCAAATTTGGTTCATGTCTGGTTTGATTCGGGCCAGCAACCAACAAGGGTATAATATAAATCATATATTTTATTTTTTTTTGTTTTTATTAAAAAAAGATAGTAGATTGAAGCTAATATGAACATGGTTTTTTAAATAGAAAACCACATTTGAAAATCAAGATACTTAAAACTCATTGAGTCATGGATTTAAAATGAAAAATCACCTTTAAAAATCAAGGTACTTGAGAATTAACTATGAACACGTATTAAGAGTGAAAATCCTCTATAAAAATATCGAAATGCTTAAAATTTAATCATGAACATGTATTGAAAATAAAACTATATCATTAAAAATTGAAATACATGATATTCAACCATGAATATGTTATTAAAAATGAAAATCTATCATTAAAAATTGAAATATATGAGATTCAACAATGAACATGTATTAAAAATAAAAATCTACTATTAAAAATTGAAATACATGAGATTCAACCATGAACATGTATTAAAAATAAAAATCTATCATTAAAAATTAAAATGCATGAGATTAAACTATGTTCATGGATCAAAAATAAAAATCTACTATAAGAAATTAAAATACATGAAATTTAACCATTTGAAATTATAAATATTCTACAAAATGACTAAAGAGAATATCTAAAAGTATGCACATGAGTTTTTACCATGCATATCCATACTCATACCTACATGTATTGTCATATAAATACATATATGTATATGGATGAAAGTTAAACCATGAATAAAACTAGTTATTGAAAAATCACTTACTTTTCTTGAAGATTTAATCTTTTAAGAATACAAGAACAAGAAAGAATCTCCTAAAAAATGTGTAAAGTGAAGTCCTTTAATGGTACCTCACCCTACACACTAGAGAAGAGATTGAAATAAAGCTAATCTTAAAAAAATTACTCAAAGGCAAAATCGTGGAAGGGAGGTAGGGGGAGAGAGCAAGGAGAGAGATTTTATAAAAATGAGAAGATAATGATCCCTCTTTACTCTTTTTGGCTCATATTTATAGAGTTAGCCTAGGGTTTGAGGTAGATGTGTGGCTAAGATTTAAAGTATGAGATGGAGGGTTGAGATAAAGTCAAGCTCTCTTCTCAAAAATATTTTTTCCAAGTCAAAAACCACTTTTACAAGTTTCACAAAAATGAAAAAATGCTTTATGTTTTAGAAAAAAAAACTTTACTTATTTTGGGAAGAGCCTTGGGATCCACACCTAGGCTCTTGGAATATCCTCTCATGCATTTTCCAATACACACCCTTCCCCGTGTACACATGGCATATGTGAGGGCTCCACATGGGAGGTCGGCCCCCACTTGGGTCTTGAAAATCAATTGGGTTAGTTGGTCTAGTTCAAAACCAACCCCCAAAGCCTAGTTCATATTTTATTTATATATTTTTTTAGTTGCTTTATTATAATATTTTTTTTGAAACACCTACACCATTTCACATTGGATCCCCAATTGCATCCAATCCAACCCAATAAAGTTTAAAATAATTGATACATAAAATTTTCATGTATATATATATATATATATATATATATATTTTATTTGATTAAATTACATATTTAACTATGTTTTGACAGAGTGATTAGCCATCTTAACCAGTTCAATTCGATTATATAATTAATAATTTAATTTATTTAATAATTAAATCAATTATTCATAAATTATTTGTCAAATGACTCATAATTGCTGATTGTTCTCAAAACAAGCTAGAAAACTAAAAATTAAATCCCTAATCACTCACATAGGTAAATCAAACCAGAAATCAAACTTTTCTCATTGGTCAGAAATTTTCATTAAAAATTTCAAAAATTTTATGTCTTACACTGTTCGTTCAATTGACTCATTTATCAGCCCCACCTCACTCACATTCTAATTGGGGTTGGGTTTAGGCTAACCTGGTAACATCTGGTTCTATTTTTTATCATACCCAGATATCTGGGTTTGGGTAGGGTAGGATATATATCCAAGACAAACCCGACCCATTGACAACCCTAGTATCCGATCAAACATGGCCCAACGAATCCAACCTGCTTTTCCCATGCTTTTGGTTCAGGTCAAGGCCGAAGTTTAAGCCTGGCCTGAAGTGGGGATGCAAATGGTTTGGTTTGCATGGGTCAAGCATCAGCCTGAATCCATCTAGTCACATTTGGTTAGAGAATCAGATCTGATTAGTTAAACTTCATTTTTGTTAATTTTACGTTCAAATCCAAATTGGGACCTGGATCCAACAATCAGATCTATAGCTATTGGATATTGGACTTGGTAAAGATTTCTCCATCTGAAAATGGATCTGATTAAATTTCATCGGATCATATTCAACCCAAATCCAACTCCAACTCCAATTTTTTTATTTCATGTTTGAAAGCGAGAAAGATGTAAAAAAGTTGATGCCAAATGGAAAATCTGTAAGGATTTTCTGACCCTTCCAAACAAGAGAGATTTTTTAGCTTAGAGAGTTTTTCTGAAAGTACACTTTTTGATAAGAAACATTCCTAATGTTTCCTAACAATTGAAAATTTATTTTTACACTCCCCACCACCACCATCGCCACCACCACTACCCTCCTCCTCCTCCTCCTCCTCTCTCATTTTTTCACTCTGTATTTCTCATGCAACACAAACAAGTGAAAAACTTTCTTTTGAAAAACTTCTCATATCAAAAACTCTCATAGGCAAAACTTTCTTTTCTTGTGAGAGTTTTTCGCGCTTCAAATCGTTAATGGATCTGGATGATGACTTGGTACTTAATCTAGAAGGTAGTTTTGGTGACAACACCAAGACCAACTGATCTGTGAGTCGTTTGAAAGTAACCCATGATTAAGCATAATCAATGTGAGCCTGGCTGTTAGGAATTATGAATGACTCAGTGGGATATTATATATGGATTCTGGTGAAGTTACGCTATTCTTTTCATATCTACCAGTTGTTGATGGGTTGTTTGATGTCAAAAGTCATGTGGTGGCTGGCAACACAAACAAAAGGGTTGGTAACTTTGTCACATCCTATTTACAATGCGTGTCATGGGTGACACGAGTCAGCCACGTACATATGACATGCTGACACAAACTTGACACGTATGTGCATTATTTTGATATTAAAAAGAAATTTAGTGTTTTCTAATGATATTACACTGAAAATGTATTTTTATATATTAAAACATCAAAATTTTATTATTTAATAATTAAAAAATAAAAAATCCATCCATGTCACTGTATCTTATCGTTCAAAAAATTTTCAAACTCACATGTGGAGTCGTGTCAAGTAGTACCCGTATCTTTGTGACATATATTGGGTAGTGATGTTATGCAACATGTCTAAAGTATTAATAATTGAAAGTGGAATCATGCCTGCATGTCGGGATAGATTAAGGGGACAGTTTAGTAAATCAGTGGTAACAAGGTGATCATTCGAAACATCTAAGGATGGCTGTGGACCGGGAGAAACGGGGCCCTGCCTTGCCCCGTTTGGACCGGGGATGGAGGACATGAAACGGAGATGGAGGTGGGGATGGAGGTTAAAATCAAAACCTGTGCGGGGATGGACTTACGCTTTTTCTTGCCCCGCCCAGTCCCTGTCCTCGATCCCCGCCTTGCCCCGCTCTGCCCTGTCCCTTATCTGTCTTTAGAAATGGCAGTGAACCGAGGAAAAACGGGGCCCTGACCAAAACCTGACCCATTTGAATCCCTAATGGCCGTGGATCTCTTAAGAGATATGCGGACACAGGATCAAGATGTGAGCCCCATGCCTTGATCCGATCCTCACCGCATACTAAGACCCCTTCAGTCAAGATCCAGATTAACAGCAACCCAAACACCACTAATTTTTCTTGCTTTTCAGCAGCCCATTTTTTGTGCTTTACGGGTTCATCTAGAACATTGATGGTTCTGAAAATTTTTGTAGAACCCATATGAGAAATAAACTATTCAATCATAATGCGATGGCATCCAAGATGCCTGTGAATGATTACCGTCCGATTGGATTACCATCAAAGGTGCCTCTGACCAGATCCTGTCTCAGTTTGAATTGCTCAACCCACTCAAATGCTTCTCTTTACAAGATCTGCATTCAATCGAGCAGGGATCCTGAGCGCGGCTAAGTGCCATGGCTAAGTGACACAGCCAATCACATGACAGCATTTCATGTGGACCTGTCGCATTGGGGTGGATCCATGCAATGTCACCATGTAATCGATCCCAAGGATCTAAGATATCATTTAAGCCAGGCATACAGCCAAGGGCATCCAGTGCTCAATTTTGACCCAAAATGGTGTCGGTGATTACTATGTCCTTTTTCTTCCCACCAGTTTTGTCTAGAAAATTCTCTCAACATGAGGTACACGTCCCTACATAATTTAAATTACCATTTTATCCTTGTAAGTAGGGGTATCAGTGAGTAGGGTTTGGTTAGGACCCAGGTGGAATCAGACTTGAACCAGATTTTTGGGTATGGTATCAGGTCTACTATAAAAGAAACCATACCCAGACCTCATAAAAACTACAAGAACCATACCCAGACCATACCTTTAAAATAATATTTTTTTTATCATTTTTACATTGAAAAATTGTAGGTCTTAATCGGAACTGGTATAAAATTTTACAAACTATACCAGGTCCATGTATTAATCGGACCTTTGGGTCTTGTCCCGGGTCTTAATCAGGTCTTCTTATTTGTTACCATAACCGGACCCTATATGGTTTGGTCCGGATAAACCGGACCCATTGACACCCCTACTTGTAGGTCTGTAACCCAGCAATTCAATTCACTTTCTCAATCATTCAAAATCGCAATGTTCCCTTTGTTTTTTTTTTCCCTCATAGTTGTCTAACTCGGAGAGTCAACTTATAACTCAGCCAAGTTGGTTCATAGTCACGCCTAACCGAGTAAAAAAAAATCAGCTTGACTCGATAAGGGAGTAAACTTTCCCGAGTTTTACTATTGACTCGGCTGAGTCAGCCAAGTCTTACCTTATTCTTTATACATAATTATTTTACCATATGTGCATGTGTACATATAAGTTATTCATATTTCAAATCTATACACTTTTTTAAGAAAGTTTTGTATTTGTAAAATAGGTTTATCATGGAATTTTAATAAATTAAATGAAAAAACGTGATTCTTCCAAGTCACCGAGTCAGGTGTAGCCAATCCGATACCGAGTTCCAAGAATAACAGCATTGTGCTCTTCCTTGATAACATTTCCTGTAGTGGGAAGAGGGGGTGAGAGGCACTATTTCTTGTGAAGAGGGTTCGATGCAATGTTGCCGGCATCTGTGTGTATCGGCCGATACTTATCTTATTGGCAGAAAATCGATACAACTTTATTCTTGTAATGGCTATTTTTTTAATAAATGTAAACAAATACTTAAAATTATGTTTAATATTATTTTAATGGCTTGAACACGTGTCACATTCTGATTGACATGTAATATTTTTTTAGTTATTTTTGGCTGATTCAGAATTATTCACTTGAGTATCGGTATCGGCCGAATTCACCTGAATCATTGGCCAAACGATACAAGGGCCGATATGGATAATGACAACATTGGTTCCATGTGGGACAATCAACTTGAGAGGCAATGATTTGAGATCAACTTAATAGTGGATTATAGGCTCTACATGAATGGATTCAAGCCTTGTGTGAGTTTGATAGGTATTCCTGCAGGCAAAGAAGGATAGTTTTCCTTGGCTAGGGATGTGAAAGGTCGGATATATTTATTTTTGGGTCCGGCCTCAACGCTTTTAAATAATTAAAGATAGTTAGCCTTTGACTACGGATGTAAAACACGTCAGATGCAGTTTGGATGTAGGAATTAATTAATGGAAAATGATAGTACTGTGCCGCTAATTTGACCTGATTCTCTAAAAACTCTACAAATTTTTTTATTCTTTCCATGTTCAAAATCATAAATTTTTGACATTGTTAGGACCCTTTTACCTTTTGCAACTGCGAATTTAAGCTTTTTTGCGATAAAATTATACTGCCCGTCAGTTATGTCAAACACCCACTTAAATCTAGAATCAAAGGTTTTTTTATGTGAATTTAGACCTCATGAATATCACATAAATTTATTTGCAAAATTTCGGTAAAACTAAAACCACTAAAATCACAAATATCATATTGTTTTGCATATAATAAGATATTTTGCATAAATACATTTACTAAACACTTCTCACAAATATCATATTGTTTCGCATATACTTTTTGAACTCGCATAAATTTATGTTCAAAACTTCACTTACACGAAACCAATAAAATAAAATTACAAATATGTACTTACATATTTGCAAACTTTTTATGTATATGACTTTTCTTAATAGTTGCAATTTTGTCAAATCATATATATACTCATTTTTGTTCAAGGGTTTCTTCTTCTCGTTTGTGCCTACAAATAACTTCTTTGCATTCCGAGGAGGTTGTGGTATTATCTTTGTGATCGACTTTCCCATCTCCAAGTTTGAAATGTAAGTTCCATATATATATATATATATATATATATATATATATATATATATATATATATATATATATATATATATATATATATATATATATATATATATATATATATATGGGTATCTCCATTGTGTATTTCTATCTAATATGATAGCTTATAATCAAGAGTGTGAACAAATCCAGCTTGTAATCATTGAATATCTTTATGCATATTTGTGTTTGGTTGTTACTATGGATATTTTTTGTATGTTTCCTTGTATTGTCATTGACGTCCCCAACTACTGAAATTAATGTTTAGAGTTTACTATGTTTATGATTTTTTGCATAGAAATGTATATATTGTTGTAGATGACTTATAATTGTTTGTTTGTCTTAGTTAATATTGTTGTTCTTGTGTTGACGTAATGAGGCTAGGGTTCACTGTGCACAAATATTGAAAAGGCTAAAGTACACTATCGTGATTGTTGTAGGCCGTCAATGATGGTGTCCGAAAGGGCTAAAGTACACTATCATAAGTCTCATTACACTAATTGAAAATCTTTATTGGTATCCAAAAATATTACCTTTAAGGAATTTGTGGCTTTGATGTCACATAAAACCGGATATGCATTAGACTTAGACTTATTGAGCCTCCGGTATAATTATTTTCTAAACAACTAAGAAATGTTGATAGATGCTAAGAAGTATGATGATGTAAAATTTGTGTTAACTAATAGTAATGTTTATTTGAAAGTATCCAAAGTTAATGAAAGAGTAATTAAATAAAGAGTAGTTGATCAATGAAATGATGTGAAACCCATGGAGAATGTACACGTATCTTAGGCACCATCTATCAAGCTGAGTCATTTGCTGATTACCCAAATAGTGAACAATATTGATGTTGTACGTGAGAAAAAAAGTGTTAGTAATCTTGATCATAATAATTTGAATGGCATGCAACCTTCACATTCATACAACAATATTAGGTACAAATTATAATTTTGATGTAATTCATGGTTGAGATGCATATAGATATTTTGATGGTTAATCTTGAATATTGGAAAATGCTGGAAAGATGGATGCATAAAAGCATATGAAGTGATAGATATAATAAATTTTGATTTAGTTGTTTTTACTGAACGGTCAATTAGTGATAGCAACAATCATGTTGACAGTGAAAAATTAGATGATATCGATGATGATGAGTATACCATGTCAATAAAAGACGACAAAGGCATTGATGACATTGGACAAACAAGGGTGGGTAAAAGCGATGCACTAATGGCATTGGAGAATGTGAGTTCTTGGTTCTCGTTCAATGAGTTCTCATACAATGAAGAGCAATTAAAAATTATTGAAGAGGAGACATCTGATTTGTATGAGCAATTGTGTAATGAAAGGCCTAATGATTATGAACAATTTCATTAGCTATCAACACATTCAAACGATCGAAAAATTGCTTTGTGCAAAAGGTTTAATGATCTTCAGCATTGACGCAAGTTTTTGAAAGTTCATGTGATCAAGAATAACTATAAATATTTTTTTTAAAGAGATGCAATAACAAAGTTACTGTTGTATGCACGAGAAAAAATACTCATATGATTGTTTATTGCTCATGAAAGATCCATTGCACAAAAGCACATAGAGCAGGTTTCTTTCAAGTAAAAAGGTATGATAGCGAACATACATGTAGTGGATCATTGGTCAAGCTTGTAGTACAAGAAGTGTCTTCCAAGTATTATTCACAAACACATGTACAATAACCCGAAGATAACTCTAAGAGAAATCATGAATGACATCAATCATAAGAAAGGTGTGAAGGTTACTTACAAACAAGCATGGTGTGGGTGAAAACACACTAAAACTGAATTATATGGTTCATTCGAAGATTCCTTCATCTCGCCTATTTGGATTATTTGATGAATGTTAACCAATGATCCTTAGGGTATATTAAGATAGATCAGAAAAATCGATTTAAGTACATGTTCTTATCATTTTGGCCAAACATCGATGGGTTTTTAAAAGAATATTTTACAGTTCTTATGGTAGATGACACATTCCTAAAAGAAAGATATGTGTGTATCATGTTGTCGGCCCATAATATTGATCTTTATAGTGAAATATTTTTGGTAGCATTTGCAGTTGTTGATAGGGAGTCAAAAGATTCATGGGTATGGTTTTTAGAAGTATTAAAGCATGAATTAATACACTTTGATGAGTTTAGAGAGACGAGTATTGACAGTTATCTCAGATAGGCATCCAAGTTCAAAGTATGTTATTTTTCATACATAGCTTCTATGTCATGTTGGATTTTGCTTGAAGCATTTAACTAAGAAATTTTCAAAGAAATTTGGTTTACCACTCAGTGCACTTTGGTGGAGTGCAGCTCGAGCAACCACAAAACAATAATGCAATTATTTTTTTGACAAAGTCAAAAAATAAAGCACAAACACATACAATTATATTGTCACCAACTTTCAAGCAAAAAGATATGGTTTCTTAATATCTAATATAGCAGAGAGCTTTAATTCATAGATTCTCACCATACGTGACATGCTCCTAATTTTACTTATTAAAAATCTACTAGAGGATTACTGTGACAAGTTCTTTAAAGTTGAATCATATCGAGCTACATATAATCACTATTCATTCTTTTTATTGGTAGATAATGTCCTATGCATTGCTTCACCTACTTTTATAGTTGTCTATCCACCAAAAATGATTCACAAAGTATGGCAATCTAAGGTTAATAGACTGAGAATAGAACACATGGATGTTATGCCATACAAGTGTATGTGATGGGGTTGGCCACAATAGGTGACACCACGAATAACAATATGTATATATATTCAGTATTGTTTAATAAATTGCTTCTTTGTGTGTATATCTAATATTTTTTAATTAATTGCTTCTTTATGTGTATATCTAGTGTTTTTAATTTATTGCTTCTTATGTGTATATCTAGTTAGTTTGAGATGTATAGTCGTACATGTTCTTACAAAAGAAAAGAATTCAAAGGGCTTCGAGTTTTGAAGATCAAGGAACATTCAATCATACATGATGTATAAGCAATATCCTGAATCATGTGTGTATATTTGATATTAATCGTATACAATTTATTTTGTTGTTTAGAACATGTTAATGAGAAAGAAAAAACTATAGAAGAGAATACCTCAGAGCCGAAAGAGTATGAGTTTGGCAAATAAACTCCCTTGGCAAGTGACGTAAGTGTTAGTTTTTCATGTTAATTTGTTTATTTTTTTTGTTACATTTGCATATAATTTTGTTTGTTTATATACACTGGATTTACTATGTAGCATTTAGCAAGATTCATAGAAAGACTCCTAGTGGCTCACAATGAAAACAAAGAAAGTGACAACTTGTCAAAGACCCATTACCTTACCATGTATTTCTCTGAGTTATAAAAATGATGTTTATATTGTTTTACTACCGATTAATAAAAATTAACTGGTAAATCTTGCATGTTTAGAGCAAATGGGCACAACTAAAGGGCATCGAGGTGGGGCAACTGATTGTTTGGAGAGCAACAACTTGCCATATAATTTTCTTGATGCTGACAAAGTATATTTTTACACAACTTTGCATACTTACAAATAAATTTTTACATGCACAATGTTATACTAGATTTATGTTGTAACTGTTAATTCCTTTCAACTAGAGCAACACACACTGGGTTCAATGGGAAATAGACATAAAAAGGGACTTTAGGTTGTATAATTTCACGTCGAACATATATTAAATAGATAAAAACCTCAAACAAATAGTACGATAGCATAACTTAATATTATACTCATTTTTTTGTGTATGTTTGGTATCTCATTTTTTGTGCATATGTGTTTGAGGTTCATTTTTTTTAGCGCAATTTGAGTTCGACTGTTATAAAGATTGAACAATGCATATGATAGAACAAGTAATTACTTTGCATTTGTTTGTTAACTCATTTCGTACATGTATATATTTTTTACTTGGTATTTTCTCATTTTACAGGTATGACTGTGGTATATTTGTCGTACATTATATGCAATACTTAGACAAAAATTGGATATTGAACTTCACACATGTACTCATTTATATGTCAATTGTTCACTAGTTTGAGATGTTTGTTGTAGTTAGTTGTTTACTAATAAAGCGTTATTTTTAGTAAGATGTCATAGATATAAGTAATCATATGATCATGTTCTACAAGCACATAAAAGAAAATGCTTTCAAGGGTGCGAAAGACAATGAAAAGGTAGATACATCAATTAGAGAGTTGCCAAAAGAGTTTGTCCAACTAATTGAGTTATGGATAATTATGCACGATTGTAATAGATCAAGTTAAACTTATAATTCTAATTATAAGGATCAAGTTAAATTTTGTAATTGAATGGATCGAGTTAAACTTTGACTATAACTTTGTAATGAAGCCTATATACTGAATATAACATTGAAATTGTTAAACTTCAAGTTATCTGATTTCATGCAAACCAATGGTATTTAGTTCTATATTAATCATCTATACATGGAGAAACAATTTTGCAAAATTATCTGTTTTTTACTTATCAATAGGATTTTCGCAAATATACTTCACGAGATTTTAGAACGTATATACGAACAAGTATGATATAAGCAAATGAGTTGAAAATAGTTGCCGAAATTGGTTGTCAAAGAGAAAGCAGGTTGAGGACCACAAATTTATATGTGATTCGAGAAATTTTGCAAAAATAGGAAATATCGCATATTTGTCACAGTTTCATAAATATTTAAGTACAATATTTGCAATATCTAGAGATTCACAAATAACTTCATGCGAAAGCGTGCAATATTTGTGAAATTAGTGGCAAGTGTTTCACACGTAAATTTATGTGATTTCGAAGAGTATATGCAAAACAGTTGGACATTTGCAAGAGGTTTTTTACAAATATATTTATGCAAAATATTTTATTATATGCGAAAGATTAGGATATTTACGATTTTGATGGTTTCAGTTTTACCAAAATTTTGCAAATAAATTTATGCAAGTTCGTGAGGTCTAAATTCGCATAAAAAAACCTATGATTCTGAATTTAAGTTGGTGTTAGACATAGCCGACATGTCACGGGCTAAATTTCAAAGGCTTGTGTGATGTTGGGCAAAGAGGCAAAAACTGCGCAAAACGTTTGGGCCTAATAGACAGGCGGTACAATTTTATCGTAAAAAACCCTGAATTTGCAATTGTGAAGAGTAAAAGGGCCTTAAGGATGTCAGATATTTACGATTTTGGACATCAAGAGAATATAAAAAATTATAGGGTTTTAGGGAATCAAGCCAAATTAGCCCTACCATCATTTTTTGATTAATTAATCGAACCCGGATCCAAGTAGCTTAGACAGCACAAGACATACATTTTAAATGTAATCAGATCCAGATTGGGTTTAGATTCATATTCGGTTTTTATCTGAATCACAATAGGCTTATTGATTGGATGTTGTTTTCTCTACCGAATCAAACTAAATTGGTTCTGATTTAGTTGGATATCCTATCCAAATCCAAACTGTTGACATCCCTAGCGTTCATACCGAGACTTTTTAGATTTTGGCAACTCAAGCCTTTAAGCCTGGGACGTCACAGATTCATGCTTCTTTTCCAAATACAAGATTAACTAAATGGGATCACTGTTTTCTACAAGTTTTGGCTAGGGGTGTTAATGGTTTGGATCTTTAACAAGCGGGAGCAGATCCATCTCTAAGGTAATACTACCATAGAAAAGATAATATCTGGATCCTATAAAGATCTAATCAGAACCTGGATCAAATTTCGGTCTCGTATGAAATTTTACAAACCATACCTGGTTCTGTATGCTAATTGAACCTCACGGGTCTGACCCACATAGTTAATCGGACCTCCTTCTTTGTTACCAACCATGACCCTACCGGAGCATGTATGGGCTGGGATCAGGTCATACGCCTTTTCACACCCCTAGTTATGACATATATCAATATCACAAGCTTGGGTTGGATCACTAATTGGCTCAGACTCGTTTAGACAAATTGCATATCAGCTTAAAAAACATGAAATATACCATTGGATCTACTGAAAGGTTTCTGAATCTGAGTCCAACCAAAATCCAAAAACGTGTAATTTTTACAAATAACTAATGCGGTTACACTGTTTCATGTGAAAAATCGGGGGTCCAAATTATAGTATTAGATAATACATATGATCTGTTCTAACGAGTTGTATCTAGAGTAGAACTGGATCCGACCCATTTACATCACTCATTGAGTCAGTGCAGGTCAGGTATCAAATTTGAGAACACAGAGAATTCCCAAATTGGGACTTAAAGTCTTCAACATGGCTAAACATTTACTTATGTTCTGCATAATTTTAAGAATGCAACTAACTTTTCAATGATTAAAATAGAAAAAAAAAAGAAATTTATGCATAGTTTTGGCATTAAATATATAGAGAAATCTCGAGTATGACCTTTTAAAAAATTATTATATCATTTTTTCTCTCTTCTCCAATCTTTAAACTCCCTTTTTCATTCTTTGAACCAATTTGTGGCGCCATGAGTTGATGATCTAAATATTAAACACATTGGTTAGTGATGGGTTTTTTTTTCCCTTGTTCTACAAAAAAAAACTATCATAACCAAGGGGTCTCCGATTCAAATTCCATAGAGGTTATCCTCCTATAAAACTAAAAATAAAAAAAAATACAATTGTTAAAAAAATGGGCATAGAAAGATATCAAAATCAAAGCCAATTTACAAGACTTGCAAACCTAGGTTGGCATAATTCCAGGAGTATATTTTAATTGTTGGAGTGCAAAATGATAATATAATCATGCAAACCCAACTTAATTTAGTAGTAACTGCAATTAATTTTTGACCAGCTCGTTTTTATTCAATATAAACAAAATTTTGATGCCTTTTTAAAAGTTTTCAAACATGAGACGCATTTTCGAATTATGCAAAAAAAAGAAAAGAACCATTTTGATATTTTCCCTTGAACACATCACTAATTTTACTTTCATTGTTGTTCTTAAAGTTACTGTAACTCTAATGTGTAGTGCATGTGAGCCCTCTCTCTTAAATAGGGAAGGACACACATGACCATTCACACCTATTTTATTTTTTGTCCAAAACTCCCAAATATTAACTTCATAAAAATACCATAAATCTCTTTTTCCCATAATTGAATCACATGTTTTCTCCCCCACCACCTGCTCCTTAAGGATCATTTTTCTCTTTTAACAAGTTACCCTTTGTTGGTAAAACAAGGGTTTCAATTAAGGTTTTGCATTCTTTTCACTCATTACCAACCGCTCTGTCAAGATTTCCTCTAGTGATCTCGGCAGTGGTCATCATCAGGGTCCTGTGTCAAGCTGAAGGCCCAGGATCGAATCCTGCCAGCCAGGGGGTTGCTTTTGTTTTATCACAGTTGGAGCACGTAAGGCTGGGTGGTCTTATTCTCAACCCTGAAGGCGGGCCCATTAAGTGAGGGTTCGTTGTCGAAAAAAAAGAAAAAGAATTCCTTTTTGTGAAAGGTTTGGCCTTACAATTCTGAGTGCTACCCACAAGAGATTTTTTTTTTTAATGATTGAAGGAATCGCATTCTCAGAGGTAAAAAAATCTCATGACCCCACATGAAAATCTCATAAAAAGGGGGATGTAATATATTTTGTTCTGTTGGGGTTTCTATATTTGCTCTTATTATATGGCTTTCATTAAGCTCTTTTTTCTTTTCTTTTTTCTGAAGTCATGATTCCCGAATCCCTTGGGCGTTTGTTGGTTAAAAACGTGAAGAAGAGATTATAAAAAAAATTACGAGCGGGGTAGATCTCAGACGTGTATTGCGTATATAAGGGGTTGAGTCCCTCAAGATCTCAAGATCTAGTTTTCTTTAGCCCTTGTTGCCTAGCAGCCTAGGTAGGTCCTCTTCTTCTTCTTTGCTTGGGATTTTTGCACTTGTTATGAATACCCATTTGCTCTTTTGACGATATTTGAGGAATTATGGATGCGACGGATGTGATCTCATTGCTTGTGTTCGGTTGGTGGTTTGTGTTATTGGTTTCTCCATTGGGGATTTGAAATGAGTTCATGACTTGGGTATTCGTTTCTCCTCTGTTTTTTTGTGTGTTTCATGAAACAGAGGGTGATCTAGTAGTCGTTTGTTGGTTTCGTCTTGAATTTGTGGGGTTTTTGTTTTATGTTTATTTGGTTATTTAGGTGACTTGTTTATTCGTGTCTTACATGAACAAAATGATGATTTCATTATCTGGGTGTTGTTTTTTTAATGTTTATTTTGGTGGATTCACGAATTCTTCCTCGATTATATGTTTAAAAAATCTGTACTTTTGATTAATTCGGTGAATACTTTTGTAAAAGTACTCAGATCTGGTATTTTCATGTCGTTTTGTTACAGATTTGATGCTGAAATTGTTCTAGGAGTTGAATACTTTTCTATTTTTCTACTTGATTCTATTATTTTCCTATTTTTTGTGTGATGCACTGATATGTATATATATTTTTCCTCATGTCATGCAATTGTTTATTTGATCATTTGGGAATTTCCTGCTGCGCATGCAGAGGCAATGATTACAATACTGCTGTTTTTTGGATACCCATTGCTTATGAAATTGTTTATGTTGTGGGAGTCTTGCTGTTTGTGATCTATGAAGATCTATCTGGTTTTGTTCCCTGATTCTTACTTTTGGCTTCGTTATCTTTATGCATATTTGTCAGTTAGATCCCTTTTCTGCTTTTGTATATCCAGTGCCGCCGTTTTTCTTTCGGATCCAACAGTGTGCTAGTTTTCTCTAATACCTGTAGCAGTAGATCTGCTATATTGGCGCTGATTTAGACAGCAGATCTAGTTTTATTTCTCTTGTTTTTTCTCAACACGAACAGATTTGGAGATGGTGCTTCTCCATTTCTCTGGTGAATGTTTATTGTCAACTAAACTTGTAATGTATAAGGCTCTGCATAGACACCTCTTTCTGCTGTTCTTTTCCGCCTGTTACTCACCTTTTCCTTTTCTAGCGTGTCGGTTATGCAATTGACCTTTGCAATTCTTATTTAGATATCAGAAGATATTCCATCAAACTCAAAACCAGAGCTCAGATCTAAATGATCACTGCATGGACTCTGTTCTGTTGTGTTAATTTATGTTTGGTAGAATTCTTATAGAACTGAGAAATTGCCATTGAATCTTTTTTTTATGACGACTCTTTCAATTTAAGACGTTTTATCAAAGCGTGGGAGTTGCTAACTTCTCATTTCTTGTGCTGATTTTTTGGGTTTGATATTGTAATGATTTTAGGTGGTTGTTTTTCTATTGTATTTTCCTGAAATTTACCAAGGTGAATTTTATAATTTAAACTGAGATGACAGTCGTCATATACTCTCTCATGCATTAGCGGCCTTTTTACATTGTACCTCTGTTTAAGCCAATGCTTTCTATTCATTTTATAGTTGAAGAAAATGGTGAAGATCTGTTGCCTTGGTGCTGGCTATGTCGGGGGCCCGACCATGGCCGTAATTGCTCTCAAATGTCCAAAAATTGAAGTAGTTGTCGTTGACATATCTGTTGCTCGGATCGCTGCCTGGAATAGCGATCAACTCCCAATCTATGAACCGGGTCTTGAAGATGTCGTCAAGAGTTGCAGAGGGAAGAACCTCTTCTTCAGCACTGATATAGAGAAGCATATCTCTGAATCTGATATAATATTTGTTTCAGTAAATACACCAACAAAAACCAGAGGTCTTGGAGCTGGCAGGGCAGCTGACCTCACTTACTGGGAGAGCGCTGCTCGCATGATAGCTGATGTCTCAAAATCCGATAAGATTGTCGTTGAGAAATCCACGGTACCTGTGAAAACTGCAGAAGCAATTGAGAAGATCCTGACTCACAACAGTAAAGGCATAAACTTTCAGATCCTATCCAACCCTGAATTCTTGGCTGAAGGCACTGCAATTCAAGATCTCTTCAAACCTGATAGGGTGCTGATTGGAGGGCGGGAGACTCCTGAAGGCAGAAAGGCTGTGCAGGCTCTGAAAGAAGTTTATTCTCACTGGGTACCTGAAGATCGGATCATCACCACCAACTTATGGTCCGCTGAGATTTCTAAGCTGGCTGCCAATGCCTTCCTGGCGCAGAGGATCTCCTCTGTGAACGCAATCTCTGCTCTCTGCGAAGCCACAGGAGCTGATGTCTCAGAAGTTGCCTATGCTGTTGGAAAGGATTTGAGAATTGGCCCAAAATTCTTGAATGCCAGTGTTGGATTTGGTGGGTCATGCTTCCAAAAGGACATTCTGAACCTGGTTTACATCTGCGAGTGCAATGGGTTGCCGGAGGTCGCAAATTACTGGAAGCAGGTGATCAAGATCAACGATTACCAGAAGAGCCGGTTTGTTAACCGAGTGGTGTCATCCATGTTCAACACTGTTTCTGGAAAGAAGATTGCAGTGCTCGGATTTGCCTTCAAGAAAGACACTGGGGATACCCGAGAGACACCTGCAATCGATGTCTGCAATGGCCTTCTCGGTGACAAGGCGAACATCAGCATCTACGACCCTCAAGTGACTGAGGATCAAATTCAGAGGGATCTTTCCATGAACAAATTTGATTGGGATCACCCAATCCATTTGCAGCCCAAGAGCCCAACTGCTGTCAAGCAGGTGCACGTGGTGTGGGATGCTTATGAAGCTACTAAGGATGCTCATGGCATCTGCATTGTAACAGAGTGGGATGAATTCAAGAACTTGGATTATGAAAGGATATATGAACACATGCAGAAGCCAGCTTTTGTGTTCGACGGGCGCAACATTGTCGATCCTGAGAAGCTGAGGAAAATTGGTTTCATCGTTTACTCCATTGGCAAGCCTCTGGATCCATGGCTCAAGGATCTTCCAACAATGGCATAGAAAGAAAGAATGGGGCTTATAGTATCTTAGGATATTCATTGCAGAACAGTCAGTTAATTGTTTATGTTCTTTGGTTATGGTTCTCTCTTTGAGTATTATCTTTACATGTCAGTTTTTCTTTTGTGGGGTTTGGCCCAGCTGTCTTATTCCTCTATTGGCGGGGAGTTTTTCCTATTGAAATATGAAAACAATACTATTGGACTACCAATGATTGAACATCATCAAACCAAGTATCTAGATCGCTGATTCTTAGAAATGGATGGTGCAGATGACGTGTTTGTGGCCATCTATCTCATAATGTCCCTCTTTATATTTTGGTGGGAGCGTTGGTAGTTAGTGGCAACTTCCTGATTTTAATTATGTACGATCCATGTGATCATGTACCTATGCATGAGCTCATGATCCTACCGAAAGTTACATTAAAATGATGCTGGTGGCACCCACATACTGTTCAGGATCTAGAATAATTAGATCTTCTAGTTCTAAAGCATCGCCTTCACAAGTTTAATAATATGCTCTTGTAATCATATGATTTCTTTGGTCGCTTCTAGGGGGCGCTTTGTTTCAGGCCCTTTCGTATAAGAGTGGACTCTTTCCCGCAAGGGCTGAAAGGAACGCTCCTGCAGGAATCACAGCTTCCCCCTCGGGATGCTCTTTTCCATGGGGTGGGGGCACGTCTTTCGCAGGAAACCCAGTCCCTTGTCCGTACGCATTTCAAACATCTCTTGCATGACACAGAGCCTTACGCCAAGCTGAACCATCGTCCTGAGGAAAGATGAGCTCCATCATGTGGAGGAAAACTAGTGACGGAGAACGTTTCTGACAGCCAGCCGCGACCTCGCCCGCTGGGAAAAGAGAAGCATGACGCTTCTCACAGCCCGAAAACTGAACCACAGAAATCTGCTCAGCGCTCAAGGGCAAGCATCGTGGAAAGAGCATCATCGATAGGATCTTCCCCTAAGGCCTAGAGTGGTTCATCATGGATACTCATTGCGTCTGGAGATCTCTCCAAACCACCACGATGAAATGCTGATTCTGTTTAAATGGACTCTTCTTGCCGGATTCTCAGGAGAAAATCCCTGGAAACAACTTTAGTATCAATTCCCTTTCCAAGAGCTGCGATCCCTGTGGAAATTTGTCACCCTGGTCAAGTTCGCATCTTTTCAACAGGGACTCTTTCTGATCCCATTAAGCAACGCAGAGGATATGGCCCCTGTTTTTTTACAGTGGTCCATGGAGGGTGGCAGGCCGCATCTTAGTGGCAAATCAGTTGGTTTCAGGTAGGGTTATCGGAAGCGCGATACCATATGGGGAAGCATGTTTTCTCGAAGCGCAAAACATGCAGGAAAGCACTAAAAAAATTTGAGAAGTGCGCTTCTCAATTTAGGAGAATACTGCTTTTCCTTCCTCTTATTATTATTATTATTTTTTTTTTTTTGCTTTTCCCTCGCTTTCTCTTTGCTTCTCCCTTGTTTCCGGTTCATTTCCGAAGTGGCTTATAGTTTGCTACCTATGTCACTTTTTGAGACGATTCCAACTTCGCTTCTAAGTCATCCCACGTTTCTCGCTTCATTAAATTTTAAAAGTACTTCGTTTTCCGCATTGCTTCCCACTCTCGCTTTTTCGAACCTTCAATCGGGTTCCCCTGTGGATCAGGCAAAGATGCTCCTATGCACACATTTGTGTAGCAGTACCTCTAAAGTACATCCCCAAAGATAGAAATGGCGACTGTTAATCATAGAATATTTCATCAAGAAATAGTTTACGGGGCAAAGAATCTGATTTTATTCCCACTACGGATCGGCAAACCATTCCTCTGTGACTTGTCCTATCAGCAAAACAGAGATCCACAATAATGAAGTTCCTCCCCTTCAGAACGAGAGTGGAAGCAGGTAAAGCTGCATAGGCGACCCAAATCTGTTCTTAGTCGGAACCGTAGCGATGCTACTCGGAACAGATTCTCAGTCGTTTCTCTCCGATACTAAGAAGACGAGAGATTCTTTCATCGACAACAACTCAGTTTCGGTGACAGATCTTTCTCGGGCACCGGCACCCACTAACCATCCACGTTCTCAGAACATGGCCCTCACACCCAAGCAGGTTATATGTTTCCCCCCGGAAGAAGACGCATTGTTTGCTACAGAGGTCGACGCTGACACGGAGATTGCCACCTCAGCAGGGCCCCTCTTTGCCACGGTGGCTTCAAGAACACGTGTGAAGTGGACTTTCATGATACCAACGGGGTCTCCGTGTGGTTGGTAGGAGTTGTCATTGTTCGTCTCCTTGGTAGTGGAACTCTGCAGGTTCAAACCCCAGTGGTACGTTGAATAGTAAATGGTGGGTATGCCTAACTCGAGCTTGCCAGCAAGAAAAAGAACAAAAGTCTTTAGCCAAAACCATGAGATTGAGGTGTCATCTCCACGGAGGAGCTTTGACAGGCCAAAATCAGCCTCTAGAGTGTTGTCAGCTGAAGTTCTTTTTAAGTTAGCATAAATTTTAAAATAGGACTATAGAAGCGCTGCTCAAATATTCATAAACCAGGTTAGTACTCATATCATTCATCTAGAGCCTAATTAGGGTTTGTAGGACCTCCTACTATTTCTCTTAACCCCTAGGATTTCTCTCTAGATTTAAATTACAACAATTTTACCAAAATTTAATCGAACCTCTGTTCTCTTAAAATTTTTTTAAGTATTTTTAAATATTCATAACTATTATAGCAGTATTTCTTGCAAAATTTTTCTAAAGACTTGAAAAATAGAACTATTTTAACAATAGTTTTGGCATAATTTTCTAAAGATTTCTGAAAAATAGGATTAGTATAACAATAGTTCTCGCAAATTTTTTCTAAAGATTTTTAAAATTTTAAATTATTACAATCAACATTTTGGCAAAAAAGTCTGTAGACATTTTAGAAATTTTAAATTTATTTAGTAGGAATTATGCCAAAAATTTTATAGAAATTTCAGAAAAAATTGATTTCTATAAAAGGGATACTATCAAAAATTTTCAAAATCCTTTTTAGATATTCGAGTCGATTTTTTTGAAAAACATCTATAAAAATATTTATGATGCAAAGTCGTCCAAATTTTTACAACTCGAATTCAAGTTCGAGACCTTTTTCGAATATTTGAGTTATTACAAAAGAAACTCTTAGATTTTTTTTCTTAGATTCTTAAAAAGGACTGTTTAGTATTTATAGGGTAGATACTGTCCCAAATTTAGTAGAAAAATATAATCTAATATAATAGAATATTTACCAGAATACTACCAACAAAGATTCTTTTATTATACCTCAATATACCGGTTACTACGCAAAAATCAAGGTAAGTTATTATACCAAAAACTTGTAATTTAAAATGTTAGATATATTCTGGATACTTGTATCAGAATTATAGATGTAAATTATGTTAGCATTTGCAGACCCTGATCCATGTTCACATGCTTTGAACTATGTTTACATACATTAAATCTTGTTTGCATGCATTAATTCAGGTTATTATGCCTTGAATGCTTGTTATATAGATTTTGCTTCAATAATGATATTAGAGTTTGATGAAACCCAACAGGCTTTGAATTAAAATGTCTAAAGTTATTGTTTATGAAATAAATTATTTTGGACAGGCTATGGCAAATGTTCAAATAACATTTGTTGTCATGGGGCATGTTATGAATGTATAGCATGTGATTATTATTGAAAGTATCATTGTACTAAATTTTTTCCTAATTACAAGTTGTTAAATGAATCATGCTTACAGATAAACTTAAAGTGATTTTCTGCCTTTATTGGCGAAGTGCTTGTGTGTAAAAAGAATCATTAAATGTGTTGAAAAACCTAATAAAAAAATATGTCATAATATAACTATGGCTTACCTTGGAGAATGTAGGTAGTACAAGCCTCGAGTGACATGTGAAAATGTTTTAAAGAGCGATAGATTTTCATGGGTCTCTAGTCACTAGTAGGTTTTGGAGACCGGGGTAAATGATTGCCCTAACTTCTACAAAAGTTTCAAAATGCATCAAAGTCAATGTTTTAGTGGCTCTTGAAAAAATTCTCTCGATTGTAAATTGTTCTCTTTGGAATCCGTACACTAGTCATTTGGGATATTTAAAATATACATGGCATAATAAACCCCCAAATGATCTTAGTTATACGATGACTAGTGCACTGTGCATACTACAAGGTTAATAAATATCGAAACCAAAACTCTAATAATGAATAACTACTTGCAAAATAGTGGACAATGTCATTATTTGTATTAAATACATGAATTGTTATTTGTTTTAAATGCATGAGTAGTTACTTGCATGATATTGAATACACTTGTGCTTATTTTTATGATCTAAATATGAATTGTACAAGTAGAGTTAAATCATGATTTCTGAATATAATATAATATAATATTTTATTTTATTATTACCAGTAATTGGTATTTACTTACCAGGCTATTATAAGTCTGACCCCGTTTTATGAGGAATACAGGTTTAGGTATGGTGTAATTTATATTGTAGTGGATATTGGACATGAGCGACATCAAAGAATCTATATTTTCAAGATCTTGAGATTACTTTAGGATTTATTTTAAATTTTAATCTTAAATATTTAAATTGTTTGGACCTTGTGTAAATGACTCTTTATATAATGCTTGTTTGAATTTAAATTTTGTCTTTATTTATATCATAATTTGTAGAATGTAACCCACCCAAAGTTTTAAACAAAAGCTTAAAACGTGTTCTACCATTTATTTTAAAAGAAAATGGAAATTTTTAATCTTTATGCATTTTTCAAGGGTTTTAAAACTCAAACCGACGACCATCTGATTATATGTAGGGGTGTCAGCGGGTTGGGTCTGGTTCCTACCCAAATGAAACCAAACTTAGACTAGATTTTTGGGTATGTCATTGGGTCCGAATCTAAGTTTAATCGGGTCCACTGTAAGTAAAACCATTCTCGGTCTCGATAAGAACTACATGAACGTTCAAACCCAGACCATATCCGGTAAAACCATATTTTTTGCTATTTTTACATTGAAAAATTAAGGGTCTTAATAGGAACTAGGGTTAGGTCCGAGTCCGGTATAAAATTTAACAAACTATACTTCGGGTCCTCGTATTAATCAAACCTTTAGGTGTTGAGCCTGATCTTAATCGGGTCATCTTATTTATCACCATACCTGAAACCCTATAGGGTTTGGTTCAGGTCGGGTCCGGATAAACGAGGCTTAATTACGTGGGTGGTCTTCCCAAGTTATTATTGGCAACGAACCTAGAGCTCGTGATGTTATAAAGCAGGGGGCTCCTCTTGTCTGGCAAGAGCCGTTAATTCACGCCACCTTGTGTTGGGAAGTTGCAAGTCCGAACCCCAAATGGTATGGTTGTATAACTGGTAGGGGTGTGCCTAACCCCAACTTTCTCTGTTAAAAAAAAAATTGCCTTCCCATGAGAATGACAGACTGGTAAAACAATTAGGTCCGAGCATCTTAAGAGACGACGTAATTCTCTCCCAGCTCATGCAAACAAGCCCTACGGTTTTGAGTCCAGATCAAGTTCTTAACGAGCTAGGGTCGAAATTAACCGGCAGGGAGATGATCAATAGTGGTTAGATATGAATCAAGATTGGATCACAGAAATGTAAATATAAAATTTCGCTTCTTTCAATAAAACTGGTAGGGGTCTGAAGAACGACACCCACCTAACCCCCAATTTCATAAAAAAAATATGAGCTCCATCATGTAGAATGACACCCACCCGTATGCAACAATTTTCTGTGTTTTGTGGCCTAAATACTTTGTGGGCCTGGTCAGTAGCTCTGAAGTTCCCTAGTCCATTCCCTCTCAATCCACCAAAGCTAGCTGAGCTCGAGTTCTGACAAGTTCTACTAACCCAAGCTTGAAACTATCGTTACAACTTGGTTTATAGCTCAAGCCATGTTTAAGGCTCCTTTGTGGCACGTTTGAATCATCGTCCATGCCCGTCCCTGGGATGCACCGAGCGAAGGCACGCACACTAGGGGTGGCAATTTCTGACACGACCCGCCAACCCGACCCGCCAACCCGCCTCTTAGGCGGGTTCAGGTTGGGCTTAAGCCAACCCGTTTAATAAACGGGTCGACCCGCGTAACCCGTTTATTAAACAGGTCGGGTTCGGGTTGGGGGTATGCCAACCCGCCAACCCGGCTGACCCGTTTAATAAACGGGTTAGGCGGGTGGGTCAACCCGCCAACCCGCCAACCCGACCCGTCAACCCGACCCGCCAACCTGATTACCTGCCAACCCGATCCGTCAACCCGCCAACCCGACCCGCCAACCTGACCCGCGAACCTGAAAACCCGTTTACCCGACCCAACCCATTTATTAAATGGGTTGGCGGGTCGTGTCGGGTTACCCGTTTATTAAACGGGTCGGGTTCGTGTTTGCCACAGCTGACCCATTTAATAAACGGGTCGGGTTCGGGTTCGGGTTGAGGTATGCTGACACGCCAACCCGCCAACCCGACCCGATTGCCACCCCTAACGCACACACAAGACAAGTACACAATTACATGGATTTGAACATGGTTAAGATCAAGGTGATCCTATGTCCACGGTATCCCTCACCTCAACACTCACACAGTGGGGATTTAATTTCTTTATCACATGTTTATATAAGATGATGTATAGGGTTCCGTTTGGCCTAGACTCTTTAAAGTAAAAAAGACTCTCTTTTGTGGAACACGTTAAACTTGAGGACTCTTTGAGATATGATGCTTGTGAAGGACTCTTATTGGATAAGATTGTAAAGAACTTAATTGTAGAGTTCCTGTGACCAGGTGTCCACGTTTGGTTGAATGTTTACATCTTGCTGGGATGGTTACAGATAGACTCCATTTTCATTTGCAGCTTCTGGAATAACTGAATCTTGCTGTTTCTAGAACTCTTAAATTACGTGGCATCTATTTGATGCCAATGTGATATTGGATTTGGAGTCGATAACTGGATATGATACTCTAACATCCCCCCCCTCAAACAAACACAAACGGGTCGGGTTGGATATTGAGTTTGAACCTCAATGCCTGAAACTGTAGAACGTGGAGAGATTTGGTGATTATGTTGTCTAGCTGGTTGGATGAAGGAATATGTGAAACCAACCTTTAGATGAGCTTTGGCAACATGATTACGAACAAAGTGCACATTGATTGGCAATGAGGTACATGGTTGATATGTTGTCACACCATACTGAAGTGCACCCACCACACTACGATACATATGGATCGGATCATTGAAGGATGTCTCTTCAGACATGGGCGGATGTGCAGGGTTGGCTGTTTGGACTGGACTCTTTACAATGAAGAGACTCTTAATTTTGTGGAACACGTTAAGCTTGAGAAGTCCTATTTAAGATACATCTTGCTTGGATGGGTTACAGATAGACTCCATTTCATTTGTAGCTTCTGAAAGAATAGAGTCCTGCTGTTTTGAGACTCCTTAATTACGTGGGATCCATTTGATGCCAACGTGATATTGGGTTTGGATTTGGAGTCCGTAACAGGATATATGGTACTCTAACACATCTGTGTGCTCACACAAACGGAGGACACATGAACGCAATATTGGTGGATGCTTATTTAAGTGTCTGTGACTGCTGTGTCCTACGAAACAGTGACAGACAAACACACTAGAACAAAAAAACATTTTTTGAGGGCACATGTACAGGGCGCATGACATTGCATCCTGTCTTATTAGTGGACATGCATGGACATCTCGGTGATCCTGTCCACGCGCGTCCATGATTCAAACACGCCCTTAGGCATACCTGACCAAGCTTAAAAAATTCACATGGCTCTTTCTCAGGTCAGCTAATGTGCAGCTTAGATGATGGCACCATCAAATCAAACTTATGCCCAGCTGATTCATCCATGCTCAGAAACGCTAAGGGTTGAGGCGTGGTACCTTTAGGTGATCAAGCTACTACTTTACAAAGTACTCGGGCTGCAGAAAACATAGAAAATCAGTAAGGTAATGTGTGTAGTGATTTTTTGAGTAAAACATAGAAAATCAGTAAGGTAATCAGTTTAGTGTTATTCCAATTTGAATGCCATTAGCTTAGTTTAATTAGAGTAATTAGCTTAGATTAATTTAAGGTAGCCGATTCTTGTTTTCATTCAAGTAAGTAGTTAGTAATTAATAATATTACGTAGTTAGTTGTTGTTTCAGATTTGACGTCCGTACAATATATAGGTTCTTTTAAATTAGTTCAATTAGTTATTAGTTGATTTATTAAATTAATTAGTTTCTTGAATTAGTTTGTTAGGAATTAGTTTTTGTTTAGTTAGGTAGTTTTGCTATTGTTTCTTTTAGTGTTAGTTCTTTCAAGTTTGTTATTAGTTAGTTCTTGTTTTTAGTTTAGTTTAGTTAATTCAACTCTTGTTTTTGCTGAATTTGTTAGTCATTAGTTAATAAATTCTTAGTTTTCCTCGTACTGCTTTGTTTTGTGTTTTTGTGTTTTGCAGAAAAGCATCGGACGTGCGCTAGAGGCTTTTTTGTGCCTTGAAAGTACCCTCTGAATTTCTCTCAAGCCCTCAAAAGTGCCCTCAGGGAGCCCTTAGAGGGACCATAAAGTAATATGCAAATAAGAAGAGTAAAAGAAAGAGACTACAAAGGACTCAGAGCACTGAAGACACCTTTTGTTTTAATTTTAGAATAAGTTTTATTTTATTCAATTCAATTCATTTGGGGTTGTAATAAAGAACTTTATTTATTTGTTTAAGCCCTTTGAGTAGGGCAACACTCACTTAGTTATTTTATTTAATTAATTCTTTTGCTTTTCAAGGCAATAAAGTGTAGTTAAATTGTGTGTTGAATGCGAAGTATTTTCCATTCTCTGAGATCGACCTAGACTGTACTACTCGTGCGAGCCAGTTTTTATATTTTTGGTGTTTGACTTTCACACTAGTTTTTCCTAAAAATATTGTTTTAAAAATTATTTTCCAAAACTCACACCAACTCCAACCCAAGATCCAGATCCTGACCTAGTCATAACTGAATACTGAGTCGGTCTGAATCTTGGACCTGATTCAAATCCAGACCCGATCTCAATGTGTCTTAGATCAGATCCAATCCATATCATATTAGACCCAGACTTGGAACCTGGTGCAAGTTTTATGAAATAAGTTTAAAAGATATATTTTTGATAAAATATTCTGTGAAAGCCAGATACCAAATAATAAAAACCGGCTTACACTAGGGTGAAATCCGAGTCGAACTCAGGAAACAAGATGAAAAGCTTTGTGTTTCACAAAAATGCAATCTTTATTACCTTAAAAGTAAAATAAAATAAAGTAATAGAATGAGAGTGCCGCCCTCTGTGAAGGGCTCAAATAATAAAAATAATTACAGTCCTTATTATAAACTGACTTAAATTAAATAATCATAAAACAAAAAGAAAAGAAAAAGAATAAACAAAAAGAAGGGGGCTTCTTTTGCTTGAGCTCTAGTCCCTTGATATGCTATCGCGTCCCTCTGAATCAACGAGCTATTAGTATTTGATCGGTAGGCTTCTGTACTCTTTGTTCACTTGAAGAAGGCTCTCTTGAGGGGCCTTTAGAGGACCTTTTAGGGACCTTTGGGGGATCGAAAGGCCTTTCTAAAGGCTTATCGCACAGCCAAACACTTCACTGCAACACAAAAAAGTACAAAAAAAAAATAAAACAAGGAAAAAAAACTATTCCTAAAACTAATGTTAGTCAAATCCAAAACAAAAAAAAAGAATCTAACAAACTTGTAACAAATCAAAGTTTAACAATTAAACTAACATGCAACAAACTAATTAGCTACTATGAAACAAACTAACTAACTTAATTCTAGAAACACGTTAGATAAGCTAATTAACTAGATTCTTAATTAACTAATTAAAAACATGAAATATAAAGAAATCTAGTGCAACAAATTAATTAATTAAACTATTTTTAAAAAAGAAACTAATGCTGAATCATGGATTTAACTAGCTAGTAAGGGAAAACATGGGCTAAACTATGAATTAATTAATCCTTAAACTAAAAATTCAAAACAGTCTAATAAAACTAAAACAACACGTTAAATCAAATAATTTATAAAACAATACTAAATAACTAAAACCTATCCAACACAGTCTAATGAAGATATTACTAAAAACTTGGCATATGCTAACTAACTAATGTTTGAATAAATCAAAACACGTCTGGACTAATTACTTATAAAAAGCGACAAAACTGATTTCACTGCTAAGTAAAGAAAATATTAAAACAACTTAATTAAATGCTAGCGTAAGGCTACACAATGAAATAAAATCTAATATGCACTAATTAAGTATAAAATATTCAGGCTACTATGAAAACTCGTTAAAAATATTGTTACTAGCCTATGACTAATCAATTATAAAATTTAAAAATCTAAAACAATCTAGTTAAACGAAAACATTGATTCAAACAACTTATACTAATCTATACTAGGAATTTAAAGTGTACTAATTAGATCTAAAGACACACGTTAAGTTAAAACTAACTATAAACAGACATTAATAACGATCAAACTAATTCATTATAAGATTAAAATTACTCTAATTATGAAAACGCTGACTAGATGATGCAGCTAGCTTTTAAGCTATTCAGATCAACTTGCACTGCTGGCAGATCAGCCAAGTATGCTTTTAATAGCCATGCGAACTCAAAAAAAAAAAAAAAACTTAAACTTGAATCAGCTATTAATACTGCATTAGATATACACAGAGCTGTGCATTCCAATTTAGCATTAAGATCGCTTTCAAATTTAAGCCATTAGTTGTCAAGAGCATTGTTGAATACACCAAGTTGTTAGAGTAGATAATCAAATGCAAACCAAGGAAATGGAATGAAAAACCCACAAGTCCAAGACCTTGTGATGGAGATGGAGCAAGTTTTGATTAAAACCAAGAAAATGAAATGAAATAGAAATTATGAAACTGGCAGGATTCATAGCTTCAAAACAAATGCCAAATTAATGGTAATTCTTTAAGGCCATATCGATGCCTCTAGGGCTGGTAAATGAGCTGAACGAACCGAGCTTGGGTTGTCCAGGTTTGGCTCATTAAGGGTACATTCTTGCTCGGGCTCATCTCATGAGCTCGTCACAAGCTGAGCCGAGACTCAGCTCATTACAAACCGAGCTTTATGAGCCTACCACGAGGTAGCTCAGTTTCCAAAAAAAATGTTTTGTAAGTATTTTTTAAAGCATGATAATATATAAAATATACGTAATACATATAATACATGCATAAACATATATAATATATGTACTTTTAAGGACGAGCTGGCTCGTAGCTCAGCTCACCGAGCTAACTTTCTTATATGAGACTAATGGTGAGCTGCTTGTCTCATTTCCCAGCTCTAGATGCCACTCAGAGAGAGAGAGAGAGAGAGAGAGAGAGAGAGAGAGAGAGTTGTCTTAATAATGGAGCTGCTATTCTTTTCAATTTTGTAACCCAAAGAAACCTTCGTTTACACTTCTTTATTCACATGAGAGAACTTGTTCTTTGAACAAACGTATAGTATTTGAAGTCATTCAGATGTGGCAAATCCTTTCTTTCCAAACATGGTTTTAATTGCTACAAACTGAACCAGAGCTCGTCAATATGGCATTGTAACATGTCTCCCAAAACTTCAAGAATTTGGCATCAAACAGAGACATGGCATGCGTACAGTACATATTGAATTTTTATAATATTTAAAGATTCTTTTAATTAAATATTTGAAGCTTTATCTTCATTGGCCAAGAATTTCTTATTTGTAGGCATGAGACAATCCAACTTGTACTTGATAAGGTCTAGACTCTCTAGATCCCTTCCTTAAAGGGATCAGACTTGAATCTGCATTCGGCTTTCAGAAACCAATAGCATCCTGTCCAAAACCTCACATGCTATTTTCACGTTGGGATTCTTAAATTAGGTCCACATGTATTCAGACCGGATATGGATTTTCTAAACCTGATTCTCATTATATTTGGATTTGGATTGGAACCTGATCATTATTTTTAGGTGAAATCTACATCAGGGTCTTATCAAAGCACTCCTGATTGTTTTTAAAGAGTCCCTCTCTCTCTATAGCTGCTTCAAAGAACTCCAATCTTCTCTTTTCCCAGAGCTTCAAGGAAGAGAGCTAATGGAGAAGAAAAACGAGCTGCTCAAAGAACAAAGGCTAGGGTTCAAATTCAGGCCCAGTGACCGAGAGTTGGTGGGCCACATCATCTCTGAAAAAAAAAAGATGGCTCTCAATGGTGATGCATATGAGTATAACGACGTTATCGCCAGCGTTGACGTCTACTCCATGGCACCACCTCAACTCATAGGTTGGTTATCTCTCTCTCTCTCTTAGCTAAGAACAAGAGGTTTCGGTGGGGTTATCATTCTTTGTTTGACAAGAAAGATTCCGATCGATTAGGGCTAAGTATCAAGAACAGGGTCAACTGCTAAAGCCACACTTTGAGAGCTTTATTTGTTCTGTAATGGCTGGTTTTAGACGAAAAGCATTAGAGCTCAAAGATGCAGCTGATGACACTTTGGAAATAATAAAGAGAGCATGGCTTATTATCTATACTCTGGTCATAGTTTGTGGTTACAAGGCTATCGCAAGGTCTTTGAAAACAATTTGGAGCCTTGACGTAGATTTACCTAGACATTGTTTATAAGTTATACAAAACCTATTGCCAGGTCTCCTTCAGGTCTGCAAACGGATTTCAGATGACAGTGGTACAGTGGCAATGGTGGATTATATATTTTGTTCTTTTATACTTTTTTTTCCCTTTTCTTGAAAAAAAGAAACGGTCTGTATAATACTATTACATATATGTATTCTTTCATTGTTTTGACTATGATAATGAATGCAGATAAGGCAGTGTATGGGGAGAACGAATGGTACTTCTTCACCCCAAGATCAAGAAAGTATAAGAACGGGAAGCGCCCAAGTCGGTCCGTTGGAGATGGCTATTGGAAAGCCACCAGTGCCGATTATCCCATACTTGATCAGAACGGCCAAAAGATTGGGACAAAAAAGACACTTGTCTACTACCAGGGGAAGGCACCTGGTGGCACCAAGACTAATTGGATCATGCATGAGTTTCGGACGGTCGATGATTCTGAAACAAACACCACCATTAAAAGGGAAGCTGGTGATATGACGGTGATCTCTCTCTCTCTCTCTCTCTCTCTCTCTCTCTCTCTCTCTCTCTCTCTCTCTCTCTCTCTCTCTCTTAATCATCTTGTCCATAAAATCCTGGATAACCTATATGCGATTTTACGTATGCATCTTAGAGACCTTTCCTTTCATCTGAACAACGTTGGTTTCTTCTAATCCAGCGGATCCTGGTTGAACTGTCTTTGTTGTTTGTTGCTAGCTGTCTCTAGTTTCTTTTTCTTTAGCTTTTGTTTTTTCTATATTTTAGTGTTGTTTTCTATTTTGTTCGGTTCATGGGTTCAACATTTTGTTGATCTTCATGAGTATTAATGTTGATCTTATTTCGTCTCTCTCTCTCTCTCTCTCAGCTTTATTTTTTAATAACTAATAATCGAATGTTGTGCAGTTGGATGATTGTGTTCTCTGCAGAGTACATGAGAACAAGAGGAGGTCGAGAAATAAGGTTAGTGATACCAAAATTTTGAAGATAGAGGATGAAAGTCAACCACTAAGGAAGAAACAAAAAGAACAACCTAAGCATGATATTGGCAACCTTGGTGGCGTTCAAGTTCTTTCTATGGAAGGAATTGAGTCCAACATTTCTCTTAATGGTAATGATCAACCACTTGCTTTCAAATGTAAAGAACAAGAATGTGTGGAGCTTCATTATTTGCATAGCCATAATTTGAGAATGCTTCTGTCATCCATGGAGACAACAAGAACTGCATGTTATAATGGAGACACACCCTCAACAAGCACCCAACCAAGTCGACCCACATCATACATTGAACCAAGCTCAGTACCATTGAATGTTCAGGGAATGGAGACGGTAGATCGCTTTGCACCAAGCCCATTTGCGCCAAATAATGATCCCAATTGTTCCATCATGGGAGATATGCCTGAACCAAATCATGTGCCCAGTAGTTCCATAATAATGAACTCTTATACACCAAATTCTAGGCTTTGCCATTCCAACAGAAGATACCCATTTGCATCAAATCAGCAGCCAAGTGTTCAAACAATGTGGGAGTGGGAACCTTTTGCACCAAGTTATCAGTGTAGTGGTTCCACCATGAGTTATCCATTTGGATCAAGTAGCCAGCTTATTGGTACATTAGGAATGGACCCTTTGGCGCCATATCCTCATCAGCGTAGACTTTCCAAGATGAGACATCCAATTGCATCAAATAGTCAGGCTAATGGTACCATAATGCCTCAGTTCACCAACTCATCTGCTTATTGGTTTCATAACTTTGGACAAGGTTTGGTCCAATCATCAGCTGAGTGGTTCGATAATGGCGGACCGAATCCAGCAATCTGGAGCAGCCTACCACATGCACAACCTCTATCAACAACCATTGAGCTGGCTGACCCTGCAACAACAACGCCGAAGCAATCAGGTGGTGATACCGAGTTGAGCGACCTGGCTGGACTGGAGTTGTGTTCTGATGAAGATTTTTCTCAATCACTTACTTGCATCTGTCCTCATTGCCACTGGAGAAATCCTTAAATTTTTTCTTGCTTTGTTTACTACTTGAATTTCACAAGATTTACTTGAGCTCCTGTTTGTTTCTCTTATAATATTCAACTTCTGTTAGTTTCTCTTATAATATTATCCTTCTCTAATAATGTAGTCCCATTACTTTCTACCATCCTTCTTAGGTTACAGACCTTTGTGTTTACATATGCTTTCTAGTTTCACATGCTTCGTCTAGAGTTTTTTGTTTGGTAGTTTGATGTATGATTGTTTCAAGTGATTGTTTAATGATATATGCAATATATATTTTGTTTATTCATTCTGTTTCATCAGTTAAATTGTAATGTATTGATTCACTATCCATTTGATATGCTACCATACTCATTGTCAAGGCTCATTCATGGACCTGAGATTATCTCCTATATAAATAAGTGGCTGTTATGAGACTGAGCAATGCCATATTGTTACATAAGATTAACTCGGTTGATAAACAAATTGCATAGTCGAAAATGGTCAATCAAACAAGAATTAAATGCTTAGATCAATTGTCGTTCATCCGTGAGAACGTGTACAAGCCTCACTAATGGAAATATACATTCTAAATAGTTCAAGGGACAGATCTAGCAGTTTCTCTCTCTCTATGTATATGTGTGTGTGTGAGAGAGAGAGGGGCGGTCAGATTAAGCAGGGATTGGTTGCCATTTGAATAAAGTTAATGTATTATATTAACAAAATTGACTAAAATTCTAAAGCTTGAAAGCACGCCTTTATGCATCAGATCATTAGTTGGTGCTGCAAGAAGAATTTTTACCAATTTTCATGTAATAGTGTTCACATAGAAAAAAGTACAGGCATTAATTGCTAGGTGTGCTCCAAGTTTTGTTTTGCCCCCATGCGCACCCTGCCTAAATCATAACCTTGTAATGTGTACCAAGATTTTTAAAGGTGTAAAACATGAACACCCTCAATTATTTTCAAATTTTTTCAACTAGAAAAATCATAAAGTTACTTGAAAAACACTAATGAAAGTATCATTTTTTCAAAAAGAACTATGTTTAATGACTCCATAATGTTAGATTGAGTGAGGGAGATGTCATTTACCCCATACAAAATGAATGCACACATTACCTGCTGCCTAAGTCACACGGACTTGGCTATAAGGTCGACGCACCCGCATTGACACGCCCTGGCACTGGAGCAAACACGGGTGTGGCTTTGGACACAGGGCAGACATGGTCAACCCACCGGGGTTGAGTCCGACAACATTTTGGATTCGATCAACTTTGATCGAGTCCATTTTTTGTCCATTTTAAAAATTAATTTGGACTCGGGTCGAGTCCAGATCTGGATCTGACACAGATCCAAAACAGTGGAGGGGTCGGGGCTCGACCCTTAAAAGGCACAGGGGGAGGGGAATACCCCCTCCCAAATTCTTCTTATAGAATTCGAAGGTTAGAGTCCTCTCTCATCCGAGCTCTAGCATGCCACCGACGACCCTTTCCCACCGCCCCTCGACCCTCACTTTTCTCTCCTGTTTCCCGGCCACCCGACGTCGACAGCCCACGATGCTCGACTCTCCCTCCAGCTTGTCATGTTTCGGCATCCCACGCCAACAACCCCAGGCACCATCTCCCAACGCCGATGACTCTCCTTTTTCTGGCCACCTCTCTCTCTCTCTCTCTCTCTCTCTCTCTCTCTCTCTCTCTCTCTCTCTCTCTCTCTCTCTCTCTCTCTCTCGTTGTCTTCTTCTTCTCCCTATTTGCGCAGAGAAGAGGCCAAGCGCTTCCCTGCCATCCCATTTTCGCATGGGAGGGGTCGAGCCCCTCCACGGTTCCTCAATTTCGCAGGGGAGGGGCTAAGCCCCTTCCTACTGCCCTGTTTCCATAGTGGAGGGGCCCTGCCTCCCCGTTCTTTCTGTTCGCAGGGGAGGGATCGAGACCTCTCCTCTCTGTCCTCTCCTTCATTGCCGGCAGGCAGGGCTTGTCGGCCCTCCTTATTGCAGGATAGGCAGGGGCTTGACCCCCTCTTTCCTGCACCCTTTGCTCGCAGAGGAGGGGTTCGGCCCCTCCCTGCGCCTCTTATTTTGCAGTGGAGGGGATCGACCCCTCCTCGTGTTCGACAAGGGGCTTTGCCTCCCCTTGTTGCTCGTTTGCTCAACATGGCAGAGGCATCGCCCCTTCCACACGTGGGTCTTCTGTATAGGCGATGCCCTCCGTCGATTGGGCTTTTTTTGCAGAAGCGATGCCCCTGCCCCTGAGCACCCTTAGGTAGAGATGGTCCTCGCCCCTGTCTCTTCTCCCTCTCACAGGCAGGCAGGGCAAGGCCCTACCTTCTTGCATCTCATCCGATAGAGGCTTCACCCCTGCCGCTTAGTTTTTTCAGCATTGGCTGGAGCGACGCTCCTACTAGTCGCTCGCTCTCCTACAACGCATGCAGGCGCAAAGAGACCTTGCCCCTTCCTACTTTTTTTATTTTGTGTTCAGTTTTCAATTTCACTTTTCTTTTTAATTTTCACTTTTTAGATATAATGGCGAGTTTTAGTGGTAGTGTCAATGCAATTGGTTCAAGTTCTAACTCTGAATTAGAAGTTTCTCAACCACTTTGGAGGCTGGTGATAAAAGGGATAAAAGCTAGTGGTGGTGGCGAGAATATGCAGTTTCTTTGTAATCTATGTAAGACTTCTTTCATTGGTTTCATCCAAGTTTCGCTTTTATGCAGTTGTGGACCATCCAAGTATTGGTATGTAAATCCAGAAGATTTTGACTTGGAGGGAGAACATGATTTGCATACTCTCAATATGGACGACCTCGATATTGTTCTTCCCTATAATTTAGATGATGATGCAGATTTATGATAGGTTTTGTTGTTATCACACTTACAAGCTTCTTTATGTGTTATATTTTGGTAAGTTTGTGTTGTTACTTCAATAGAATTACTTTTTTATTTTTGCTTTAAAGTTTTTAATCTTATTATTGTTATATATATATAACCATGTACCCGTGTCTAAAATTTTTAAAATTGCTTTGCACCCATACCAGCACCCGTACCCGCATCCATGTGACATAGCCTTCTGCACATCTACAAAATGTGTGGACCAATGTAGACTGATAGGTCTCATAAAAAATGTGCTAAAATGACCTTGTTTGTTTGCACATTTTTTCCTAAAAGCCATCTGATTAATGTAGTTTGATGGCTCCTTTTTGGCCTATGCAATGATTTGCACAAACCAACTTTCTCTATCTATCTATATTTTATTTAACAAGTTTCATTTAGCACGTACTCATCTCTCTTTCTCTCTCTCTCTTTATATACACACACACACACACACACATAGGCCACATGTTTGTGCCAATAAATACCTATGGTCAAACCAAACATATTGGATGAGCCTGCAAAAATGGTAACCACTAGCATTCTACCAGTGGTAGTGACCACCGCTAAAGGCGTTACTAACATCCGTCTACATTCTGCCTTCTTTTATTTATTTAATTGTTATTTTGGTCTGTTTATGTAGATAGATTTATATTATAGCTATGTGAGAATTAACATTGGGATCACTGGAGGATACCAATGTGATATTAGGTTTTTCAGGCAATCTAACAATTGATGGTCATAAATGATTTAATACTTTTCAACTAAAAAAATATTTTTTTATCAAAAAAGCATGATCCAAGAATTGATTCTTGATAAATTGACCATGCTAAACATATTTACAATGTTCAATTGAGTAAAATTTGACATACATGGATGTGAACATATTGTTTGCGGTCAATTGTATGTACAATTGATTTTGCAAATCTTACTTTTTTAACAAATTTAACTAGATAGATGTGATTTACATAGTTTTTTAGTGGAGATCAGTTTTTCAATTGTTGAATTCGGACACGAGTATGCTTTTCTGCAAAAAGTGAAGGCTATAAAAGCGCCAAAATTCAGTTGACTAAGTTGAATACATCTCTTGTTTTAGATTGAGTCATAATAACTGGCATCTATGAGGCCAATGTGGTTTTTCCTCAAAAACACATGATCCAAGTGTAGATTCCTCGTAAATCGACAATGCCCAACACATTTATAAGGTCAAAACTACTAAAAAACACCAAAAGAGCAGAAAAATCTATTTAGCATATTTCATTTAGCACGTACCTATTACTCATCTAAAATCCTCATCAATGTCTCGTAATTCAAGTGTGTTACCAATGAAGAAAAAGATTAAAAGGGAGACTGATTTCATAGGAGAGTGTAAAAATTTTATAGGAGACTCTTTATACGATTGATAACAATTACACCAAGGTTTCTCCCTCAATATCCAATGGCAAAGACGTCATCACAAAAAGGGATAGCTTACTTGTACTCTCCCTTGAGAAGAAATAGATCAAAATATTGGCTTCCCGCTAATATTCGTCGCTAATTTATATTGGCCTCCAATTTAGCGACAGATTAGGGACATATATTTATCCATCGCAAAACTGAATTGATCGATGTTTTGCGACAGATTATAATTTGTCGCTACAATAGCGACAAAATTAGCAATAGATGTGTATCTGTCGTAAAACCAAGTCTCTGCGAATTAATGACGACCTCACGACAGATCATGGCATTTGCTAATCCATCATAAATTAGCAACAAAAGTAGCGACAAATATGTTCCGTCACTAATTAGCGACTAGAAAATTGTGATGAAAGTTATCAGTCGCTAATCCATCGCATAACTTTTTAGCAACAGATTACGCACGTCGCTAATCTATAGATTTCTTGTAGTGACTTGTACTTGATAAGGTCTAGACTCTCTAGATCCCTTCCTTAAAGGGATCAGACGTGAATTTGCATTCGGCTTTCAGAAACCAATAGCAGGTAGCCAGATCTTGTCCAAAACCTCACATGCTATTTCCACGTTGGGATTCTTAAATTAGGTCCACGTGTATTCAAACCGGATATGAATTTTCTAAATCCGATCTCATTATATTTGGATTTGGATTGGAACCTGATCATTATTTTTAGGTGAAATCTACTTCAGGGTCTTATCAAAGCACTCCCGATTGTTTTTAAAGAGTCTCTTTCTCTATAGCTGCTTCAAAGAACTCCAATCTTCTCCTTTCCCGGAGCTTCAAGGAAGAGAGCTAGATGGAGAAGAAAAATGAGGTGCTCAAAGAACAAAAGGTAGGGTTCAAGTTTGCGCCCCGTGACCGAGAGTTGGTGGGCCACATCATCCATGAAAAAAAGAAGGCTCCCAATGATGATGCATATGAGTATAACAACGTTATCACCAGCGTTGACGTCTACTCGATCCATGGCACCACCTCAACTCATAGGTTGGTTATCTCTCTCTCTCTCTCTCTCTCTCTCTCTCTCTTAGCTAAGAACAAGAGGTTTTGGTGGGGTTATCATTCTCTGTTTGACAAGAAAGATTCTGATCGATTAGGGCTAAGTACCAAGAACAGGGTCAACTGCTAAAGCCACACTTGGAGAGCTTTATTAGTTCTGTAATGGCTGGTTTTAGACGAAAAGCATTAGAGCTCAAAGATGCAGCCGATGACACTTTGGAAATAATAAAGAGATCATGCCTTATTATCTATACTCTGGTCATAGTTTGTGGTTACAAGGCTATCGCAAGGTCTTTGAAAACAATTTGGAGCCTTGACGTAGATTTACCTAGACATTGTTTATAAGTTATACAAAACCCATTGCCAGGTCTCCTTCAGGTTTGCAAACGGATTTGAGATGGCAGTGGTACAGTGGCAATGGTGCATTATATAGTTTGTTCTTTTATAGTTTTTTTCCCTTTTCTTGAAAAAAGAATATGCATCTTCAAGTCTTGTTTGGTGCAGCAAGATTCTTGAACTTCATCAAGTATAAAAGAAAAATAATAAAAACAAGATACTTGTTGCTTTTCTCTGCGTATTTGTATAATAGTATTACTATTCAAGTCATGAAGTATTGTCAATCTTTGATTAAAGATTCTCTCTCTATATACATATGATTTCTTTCGTTGTGACTGTGATGATAATGAATGCAGATAAGGCAGTGTATGGGGAGGACGAATGGTACTTCTTCACCCCCAAGATCAAGAAAGTATAAGAACGGGAAGCGCCCAAGTCGGTCCGTCGGAGATGGCTATTGGAAAGCCACCAGTGCCGATTATCCCATACTTGATCAGAACGGCCAAAAGATTGGGACAAAAAAGACACTTGTCTACTACCAGGGGAAGGCACCTGGTGGCACCAAGACTAATTGGATCATGCATGAGTTTCAGACGGTCGATGATTCTGAAACAAACACCACCATTAAAAGGGAAGCTGGTGATACGACCAAATGATTTAATACTTTTCAACTAAAAAAATTTTTTATCAAAAAACATGATCCAAGAAATGATTCTTGATAAATTGACCATGCTAAACATATTTACAATGTTAAAATTTGACATATATGGATGGGAACATATTGGTTGCGGTCAATTGTATGTACAATTGATTCAACTTAGTTGCAAAATCTTGAAACGCTTCGCCTTTTATTCAAAATTCAATAATATAGATGCATGTCACCTAACAATAAAAGGGGAAAAAATGAAAATTTACATTGCTGCATGTGATCATGGCATACTTGAATGGAGTCATAGCCATAAAAATTTTTGCTTTACTTTGCTAACCATATGAATGCAAAAAACAACAATGGCAAAAAAAAAAAGCTTCAAGTATATACGCAAAATATAAATAAAAAAAAGAATGACCAATGTGCCAAGCACCCATTCTCCATCATAATCATCATTGTCATAGTTGGTACATATGAACAAGAGAAGGTGTACCTTGGATGTATAATATACAAAATTTAAGCCATTAGTTGTCAAGAGCATTGTTGAATACACCAAGTTGTTAGAGTAGATAATCAAATGCAAACCAAGGAAATGGAATGAAAAACCCACAAGTCCAAGACCTTGTGATGGAGATGGAGCAAGTTTTGATTAAAACCAAGAAAATGAAATGAAATAGAAATTATGAAACTGGCAGGATTCATAATGGTAATGCATGATAGCAAGGCTGGTAGCTTCAAAACAGATGCCAAATTAATGGTAATTCTTTAAGGCCATATCGATGCCACTAGGGCTGGTAAATGAGCGAAACGAACCGAGCTTGGGTTGTCCAGGCTTGGCTCATTAAGGGTACACCCTTGCTCGGGCTCATCTCATGAGCTCTTTACAAGCTGAGCCGAGACTCAGCTCATTACAAACCGAGCTTTATGAGCCGACCACGAGGTAGCTCAGTTTCCAAAAAAATTGTTTTGTAAGTATTTTTTTAAGCATGATAATATATAAAATATATGTAATATATATAATACATGCATAAACATATATAATATATGTAGTTTTAAGGACGAGCTGGCTCGTAGCTCAGCTCACCGAGCTAAATTTCTTATATGAGCCTAATGGTGAGCTGCTTGTCTAATTTCCAAGCCCTAGATGCCACACAGAGAGAGTGGAAGAGAGAGAGAGAGAGAGAGAGAGAGAGAGAGTTGTCTTAATAATGGAGCTGCTATTCTTTTCAATCTTGTAACCCAAAGAAACCTCACCCCGTATGAAGATCTGATCGTGGTGGCTCAGCCTGTCATACCTATGATCATCATGCGGGCGGCATAAAACTCTGAGGCTTAAGACTCCTGCACCTGAAGCCTATGTTGGGCATTGGCTTGCAAAGAGGAGAGACCCCCATGGGAATCGAACACTGACAACCCATTTAGCGGAGAAAGCCCCACCCCACAATGCCAACCCCCCTTGCGGCTAATAATGGAGTTGTTATACATAGTAAATAGAAGGGAGAGACCACTGAGGTGGTATCTCTTGTGGTGAGCGGGGTCTTATTCCAAGATGAAGGCCCAGGTTCGAATCCCTCTGCTACATGGGGCTTAAGAGATATCTGGTAGGGTCTGCCTAACCCATTTGCCTTTCAAAAAAATATAGATGGGCGAGATCAGAGGTGTGTCTTTGAGAGAGAGATCTAGTGGAGAATGTGGGGTCAATATGGCCTTTAGGAGAGAAAATATTCACATATCTTAAGATTTACACGTGTCATGTAAGTGACACTTTATTTTTATTTTTTTAAAGACGACTAGATATTTAATGACTCATCCATATAGATGGGCTTAGATAAATCTTTTTTTTTTAGATAGGCAAGTTGGGGTTAGGCAGACCCACCAGTTATTCAACATTCCATTGGGTTTTGAACCTGCAACGTCCCACCACAAGGTATCTAACTTGCGCTGAGAGCTCCTACCAACCAAGCGGAGCCCCCATTGGTGGCTTGGATAAGTATTGTTTATATTGATTTTTATGACAAATAAATAATTAAAGATATACAAATATGTGTATTTTAAAATATATGACTAAATAACTAAAGGAAACAAATACCCTTTCATATAGTTTAATATATATTTAAATTAAAATATAATGGCTCATCTATATGGACAAACTTATACTATGTTAATTTTAATAATAAACAAGATTAATAAACACATAGAAAAATGTATGCATTTCAAACACATTTTGTCTAGAAAATTATGCATGGGGCTGGCCCAACCCCATGAATAAGGTTTTTTTTCAATGACAAATGAGAAAGTAGTAATTAATGGAGATATTTTAAGAGAGAGAGAGAGAGATTTTCATAAGGAGTGCATCCATTTTATATAGCAATTAGGAGGAAGAGAAGGAGAGAGGGAGAGTGTTATAAGGTAACTCAATGGTTTTTGAATAATTATACGAGTTCTTGTTTGAAAAACTATACAAAGAAGGGCAAGCAAATTTTTAATGACATTTTCAGAAAGACGACAAGGATGTCAATTTGGACAAAGTAATGAATTAGCGTCTGATTTTTTAATGCCTACTACCCTTACTTCTGTTTTTATAATATTTAGGATTAGGATTTAGTAAAATATATAATGGCTAAATAAATTCTTAATTACATTCTCTAAACGCATGACATCAATGTCATTTAGAAAAATGCAATAAAGAGTAATGTTTTTGGCACCCATTACCTTTGCTTCCACTTCTAAGATTTTTTTATAAGTTTTATAAATCTAAAAAGTTAAAAAACTCAATAGAACTTGTATTAAAAGAAACCCACCCATTTATATTTGACCTAATTTACTCATAATCAATTAACTTTTACAGGTCTGCATCTGAGTAATATTTAGACCCTACCCATTTGGTACGAAGCTGCTTTTTTAATTAAGCATCTTAAGTCATATAGGTCCATAATTTTCAGTCATTCATGCATTACATTCATACATACATCATATGCCAGATTCTTGATTAAAAGTCTCCAGTCAGGTGCCCTAGGAACATGGTTCTCTGTCTGCTGGGCACTACATGTCATGCGCATGACATACATTAAATTATCTTTTTAAAATGATAAAAATTGAAAACAGAAAATAAGGGCTTTGGTTTCCACCCATAGGGTAGAGGAACACAAAAGCAAGATTTTTGTTGTTTGTAGGGATGGCAGTGGACCGGGGCGGAGGAGGGGAACAAGGTCTCCACTCCTGCCCCGTCTCAAAATTCTGCCCTCTATCTCAGACTTCATTCTCGCACAGGTTTTGATTTTCATTTTCATCCCAGTTTCATATCTTAATTTCATCCTCAGCCCAAACAGAGCAAGTCATTGTGGAACCTTATTTCTCCTTGGTCCACTATCATCCCTAAAGGTATTTTAGTTATTTTACTAACGGGGATTAAGGACGGAGCGGGACAGGAGAAAACATAAGTCCTTCCTCGCCTCCACCCCGAAACGGATTTTGATTTTAACCTCCATCTCCTTTTCATGTCCTCCATTCCTGGTACAAATGGGGTGAGGCGGGGCGGGGCCCCATTTTCCTCCGATCCACGGACATCCCTAGTTGTTTGTAGATCACTTGGATAAATTTTCATACAAATGCATTGATTTTATATAACAATTAGGAGGAAGAGAGGGATAGTAGAGAGTTGTATATGGTAACACAAGAGTTTTTGAATAATTATTTTTATTTGGAAAACTATATAAAGAAGGGCAAACAAATTTTTAATGATGGATGTCAATTTAGAAAAAGTAATGAAGCATCTGATTTTTAATACCAACTACCCTTCTGTTATTATAATATTTAGAATTAGGATTTAGTAAAACATATAATGCCTGAGCAAATTCTTAATTACATTCTTTAAACACATGGCATCAATGTCATTTAGAAAAATGCAATAAAAGAGTAATATTTTTGGCACCCATTACCCTTGTTTCCACTTCTAGGATATTTAGGATAAGTTTTCTAAATATAAAAAGTTAAAAATCTTAATAGAACTTGTATTAAAAGAAGCCCACCCATTTATATTGGGCCTAATTTACTCGTAAATGAATTAACTTTTACAAGGCTGCATCTTAGTAATATTTAGACCGGCCCCACCGATTTGGAACGAATCTGCTTTTTTAATTAAACATCTTAAGTCATATAGGTTCATAATTTCCAGTCATACTCGAACTCATAATCCAAACACGAACCTAAATCTATACCCGAATTATGGGGTTGGGTTAAGGTCGACTATCTGTTAGACCCGGTTAAAAAATGGGTCTACTTAGACTCAAACTGATTTGCACTTTAACCCATTAACTCGTTTGGATCTTCAAATTTAATTATGCACAAACCCAAATAAAATTAGTTCATGTTTTGGTCAAATTGTTAAACCTGATTCAAAAAATAGGTTTAGTAAGACCCAACCCGAATTATAATGAACCCGACCAGGTTATACCCCTAGCCTCCATATTAGTAACCTGATCTCTCTCTCTCTCTCTCTCTCTCTCTCTCTCTCTCTCTCTCTCTCTCTCTCTCTCTCTCTCTCTCTCTCTCTCTCTCTCTCTCTCATAGGATTCCATATTAATAGTTTTCATTATCTCACCCTCCTTAAGAATTCATTTAACGAATCATTGAATAGCTTTCCTAATTTCTCTCTTTCTACTAAAATGCATTAGCCACAATCAACTTACTAAATAAACATAAAAACCACAATACTATCCACGCCATTTTTTGAGTGTGACTTATCTCTTATAAAAATGAAAGAAGATAAAAATTTAATAAATGGCATTCAACCCAAAACACTGTCATTTTTTAAATGTTGCAATATATACACAACTAGGTTTTGATTCCCAATTGCCCCTCAATGCTCCTTTATAAGTAGTATAGAAATATAGAATTATTTGCCACATCTGACTAAAGGTCACTAGGTTGGTTGGATATCCAATGCAACCGAAAACCAATCCATTGGTAGGGATGGCAGTGGACCGGGGCGGTGGACAAGGTCTCCACCCTCGCCCCGTCTTAAAATTCAAACCTCCATTCCCGCACGGGTTTTGATTTTAACCTCCATCTCCAGTTCAAACGGGGCGAGGTGGGGCCGGACCCCGTTTTCTCTCGGTCCATTGTCTTTCCAAAAGAAGGATTGGGGACCGGGCAAGGCGGGGATTGGGACGGAGGTGGGAAGGGGTGGGGTTAAGCATAAGTCTATCCCCGCACAGGTTTTGATTTTAACCTCCATGCCTCCGGTCCAAATGAGGCGACCCACCCCCACCACCACCACACACACACCTGGTCCACTGCCATCCCTACCCATTGGCATCCCTGCGTACAAGTAGTACCTTGCTTGAAAACCCTGTCATTGTTCATTCGTTAATTTTTGTAAATTCCAGTTTATGCTGGTTAAGTAGAAGTCATCTATAATAGTAACAACAGGCAATGACGAGCCAACAGGGGCTCCGCTTGTCTGGTAGGAGTAGCTAGTGCACGTCACCTTGTGTTGGGACGTTGCAAGTTCAAATACCAATGTGGTACAGTTGTATAACTGGTAGGGGTCTGCCTAACCCCAGCTTGCCTTTCAAAAAAAGACGGGCAATGACGTAGATGATACTATTTTTTAGCATAATGTCATATATAGCAACATGTCTAGAAAATATGGCAAAACATGGTCTATTTACCTACAAAATAACACAAATATGGCCAATTTACCTAAAAAACAACACAAATATGGCCAATTTTTTTTTCTCTTTACAGTTTTTCTCTTTGTCATGCCGTTTGATTTTCAAGCTACAACTAACATGAAGCTTGCTTTTTTCATGCGACAACCAACATTGTACTTGATTTTTCAGGCCACAACTTACATCATGCCTGATTCTTTAGAAGACAAATTAGAAAGTGAGCACCTAATTTTTTAGAATACAAGGGCAAAACTATCAAGAAAATAATCAATTGGCCATATTTGTCATATTTTCTAATTCTCAGCCAATCTTGGCATTATACCCAAAATCTAGTTCCACCTACATCTTTGTCAATAATAAAAAAGGAAAATCTTAAATAATGCACCTAAACTTTGGGAAATAATAAAATACACACCTAAGTTTTTCATATTGTTAAACACACACTTAAGTTTTTTTGTCGTAAAGGCACGTACTGATTTCCATTTGAACCCATTAATCCGTATGGATTTTCAAATTTGGCCATACCCAAAGCCTAACAAATTAGGTCAGATTTGGGTCTAATTGTTAAACTTAATTCAAAAAACGGTTCTAATATAACCCAATCCGAATCACAACCGAACTTGACCCAGTTACACCTCTCTCTCTCTCTCTCTCTCTCTCTCTCTCTCTCTCTCTCTCTCTCTCTCTCTCTCTCTCTCTCTCTCTCTCTCTCTCTCTCTCTCTCTCTCTCTAGCCTCTTGGTAAGATTCTCATTTAAGTAACTTTCCTAATTTCTTTCTCCCATAGGATAGCTTTCTTAATTTATCTCTTTATACTAAAATACATTTAGCCCCAATCAACTTGGTAAATTATTATAAAAAACACAGCACTATCCATGTCATTTCGCAAAATGTTGTGTGACGTGGATATCTCTTAAAAAAGTGAAAAAATAAACAAACACAAAATTCGGTCATTTTTAAAAAGTTATAATATAACTAAATTTTAGCTTCTTTTTATCCCCACATTGCTCGTTTATAAGTAGTAGAAATATAGAATTATTTCTAAAGGTCAGTCTGTTAGTTGGATATCCAAAACAAACCAAAACCAAGTCATTAACATGTATAGTACCTTGCTTGAAGTTTGGACCTTGTCAAGGTTCATTCGTTGATTCTTGCCTTTCTCAGTTTCTGTTTGATAAAAAAGAAGTCATCTATAATAGTAATAACGGGCAATGACATAGATGGCACTAATTTTTGGCATAATGCTATGTATGACAATGAAGTAGAAAATATGGCAAACATGGCCAATTTACCTACAAAATATTATAAATATGCCAATTTAATTTTTCTTTTTACTGTTTAGACCTTTTTCATGGTGATTGATTTTTCAGACGACAAATTACATGGCATCTGATGTTTTTCATGGTGCTTTATTTTTTCAGGAGACAATTTACATCACACTTGGTTTTTCAGGCGACAACTTAGAAAGTGAGCGCCTAATTTTTTAGGCGACGAAAGGGCAAAACTATCAAGTAAAAAATCAGTTGGTCAGATTTTTCCACATTTTTCTAAATCGCAGCCAATCTCGATATTATGCCCAAAAAGTTAATGTCATCTATGTCTTTATCTATAATAAAAAATGGAAAAATCTTAAAAAATGCACCTAAACATTGGGCAATAATCAAATTCACACCTATGTTTTTTATATTGTTAAATGCACATCTAAACTTTTTCGTGGATAATTAAAGAAAATCCCCAGGTTTGATTCCGTTAAAGTTGTTAGAATATCACCAAAACTTTAGGTGTGTTTTTGAAAAATCTTTTTTAAAAATATTATTTGGAAGGTAAATCAGTAATTTTATCCCATTACCTCAACTTGAGTAAATGATAACCAAGTTAATTTGATGAAAATGTGTTTTTTGATTAACACGTCATAAATTTAGGTGTATTTAACAATATATAAGACTTAGGTATGTTTTTTTTATTATTGCTAGAACTTCTTGGTGTGATGAAATTTTTCAGGCTTTCCTAACTTTGCAGCAAAGAATTCCCTCTTATAGGTTTCAAACTCGTGACATCCCATCAACTTGGTGGCATTTATAAGTCCCTCCTACCATATGAGCAAAGCTCGTGTGGACAATTTCTTGGAAAAAAATTGTTAGTTTACTTGGTTTAAGCTTTTGTGGAATATATATTGCACCTCATTACAAAAAGCTACACTGTTTGTAATCAACATATATGATCTATGGTCTTAATCACAGTGAGATTCTCTTTCATGGTTATATTATACAATTACCTTTATTTGAGAGCCTTGAACTGCTGTGTTGTGCTTCCACAATTAGCATATTGCATTGCAGTTTCCCCGACAGGCCAACACCCCTCTTGGTTGTTTGAAAGCAGTATTGTTGCTAAAACATTACATTGAGGACCAATTTCGTAATGCCCCCATTTCAAAACCATTCACAAGAGGGTATTTTGACAACTCCATCCCAACTTCAAATTTTGGCAATGGAAGATAGAACAAAATTCTGGACCGACCCTTGGATGGGAGATCCTCAATCTCCATAGTACCGCCAAATGACATTAGAAATGTGAATAACAAGTCAGGCTGTTAGGTTGAGGTGTGAATATTTCCATATAGTGACAATCATCATTTGAGCAACAGTATATGGAGAGAGTTGAGGCTTCTACGTCCCTGGAATTTTGAAAAAAAAAATAATCCCACCTGTGAACACCCCAAATTTTTCAAAAAAAAACAAAAATTCCTTTTTTACCCCTAGCATTCACCTTCTGAGATATTCAGAAGGGCAATTGTGTAAATATTCATTCATTCTCGGATTCACTGGTTGAATATCCGAAATCCATACAATTTTCATATCTAACCCAATCTCGGATCCAGATCTGATATCCGAATCCGTTTCTGAATAAGGATCTTCTATTTTTCAAAAATTCAAAAAAAATCAATTCTTTGTATTTTCTCAGATATTTTATCTGAATTCAGTCTTAATTCAAGATCCAAACCCAATATTTTTCTCAAAAATTCAAATCCAGACCCGTTTTTGAAACCCAATTTCTGAAATTTAACCCTATATTTTTTTAAAATCCTCTTTTGTAAAAACCTCAATTTTTAAAACAAATATTTTATAAAAATACTTCTAAAGACCTCGTTTGGATCCCATCTTTCAAAAATCCTCGTATTTTCCTTGTATATTTTTAGGTTTTCCCTTCAAAAATATAAAAGGATTTAAAAAAATATTAGCTTAAACCCCTTTTTTTTGAAAAATCTTGTAAATGAACCCTCTTTTCGAAAAAAATTCAAAACTTAAAGGACCTCTTTCTAAATTTTTCTAACGGCCTGCCCGTTATAAAACAAGTAGAGGGGGTCGACTCTCCTTCATCGCCTCTCACCCCTCCATTGCATCCGATCTCTTTCTTCTCCTTTCCTCTTTCTCCTTCTTTCTCTTTCCCATGTTTCTTCTTCTCTTCTTTTGGTTTTTCCCACATCCACTGAAGGAAGTCGACCTCATTGCAGAAGCTCCACCAAGAAGGAGGATCCCTCCCAAGCTCCGTTACGGTAAGATCTTCCCCTCTTTTGATATCTTATGAATTTATTCCTTTTATTTTTCAAGCTTTTGCATTATTAATTCCTTATTCTCCTCTCTAAGCATTCGTTGTTCATCAAAAGCATATCGTATATCATCGAATTGCCTATAGCAATATCGATGTTATACCTCTGCAACAGCATCAATGCCTATTAAAGGCTACAATGCATCGTGGTTTATCCTCTGTTTTAATATATATCGCTTTCATTTTTTTTTCTTCTGTTTCTTTTTCTAATTTTTGTTAAATACATTATGCTCCCTTTTGTTCCCTATTGCAACTTTCCCTTTTCTCGGTTTAGCATCATTACTTTACCTTCATTTGATATTCTCTGCATCATTTCGTTATCTTTTGATCTTCATTCACATGTTCGGTTCAAGAGAAGCATGGGTGTAGCAAATTATTGATTCATCATCTGTTTTCATCTCATCGCATCTTAATTGTAGCTGGAATGTCACATTTCATTCTGCATACATTCTTATCATCTGTGTATTATTCAGCATCATCGTCTTCCCTTCTCTATATCTATATCTGCATTCTGCAAAATACGTCTACACAGTTAGTTTCCATTATGAAACCCACCATGAGCCCCACTGCATTTCCATTTACCTTAGGATCACAGTCATACCCCTGCATTTAGATCACTTGCAAAAACCAGTAAATAATTAAAGATTCATTGCCAAATATTTTGAGATTCTAATGTATAAGAAATGGTGTTGGTCTTGACGTTGGCATGATATCCAGTTTTGCTTGACTAATTTGTCGTATCACATAAATTGATATTGGGAGATTTTTTTTTGTAATTTAACTCACTATACAGTGGAACGCCATGTATTCTCAGATAACAGGAAGAAGAATATTCCGACTTTTGTGCTGAAATATCAAACCACAGTTATAGGCTCCAGTCCAGAGTTACTCTGTCGTGAATCTCACAACATTGGAAGAATAATAGATGTGAAATAAGTAATGAATCAGTGAGGAATGGGAGGTCAGATATTTGGGAAATGTTCGCTGGCGTCCTGGAAATCAACATATCAATATGGAGAAACACGATTTATGGTGATTGATCTGTATTCTTAATAAATGTTAAACTGATGCTCTGCATTTTTTTTTTTACTTTATCAAAACCTGTGGGGTGTTCGATGAACATATCCTGCTCCATGTTCATTCTGATGATGATGCAAAGTTACTGTGAAATTTCAAATGTCAGCGTGGGAAACTCCTCCAATTTCTTGAAGCTTAGACATTGAGGGTGTTAATTTAAAAAAAATCTGTTGATATATGCCTGTAATGTTTTCAGAGAAATTTTGGGATGTCCATCTCGATATGACATCCAGGTAATTTGGTGTGCTTCCACCTACATAAGAAAGAAAGTAATATCATAGATCACCGAGCTCATGTCTGAAGCAGGGTAACATGGAGGGATCACTCCAAGTCTACCATTTTCAGTCATGATAAAGCCATCACATGGCATACCCCTGTTATACCTGTGCTTTTCGGCACAAGCATTCACACTTTTCACAAACCCACACCTATTGCACTTGCATAAAATCCTGCAATTTCCTATTGTACTTTCACATTTCCTGTGATTTAGTTTGATAGCCTCATCTCCTGTTTTGCATTTTATTACTACATTCACTCCCTCATCTCTTGGCATTTCATCTCACCTTGCAGCATACCCAGCACCCTCATTTACTTCACTTGCACAGCATCTCCACAGGGAACCTGCATTTCTTGCTGCAACATCCTTGCACTATCATCCCCTGTGTGTGATTCCTCTGGTTGCAATATATGTATGCAACTTCTGTTACTGATTACTCACTTCCTACAACATCCATCCTCAACCACTTCACCTCACCCTTTCACTGCATTGCCACATCCTATGCACAGCCTCACACCTATGTGTTGCATGTTGCCACTTCATCACCAACATACTACCTACTGTTGTGACCCGCCATTTTCATCCCATTACTAGCCACCTTCACAGCACTATCAACAACCCCACCGCACCTCTGTAGCTTCCTACACCACCACCTCAAGCATCTACATATATGTTGTTGCGCCAATGTCCCCTGTGCACAGCATTGCAGCACACACGCAACCACCTACACTTACCTTGTTGCAACCTCCAGCATATCCATAACACCTTCACTTGTGCTATTGTAAACCACCTTCATTGCTTATCGCCTCCACTGCAATATCACCTACAGCAGCAATATTTTAGCCACTTGCTTGCTGTACAGCAATGTTTATACTACACCCTTCACCCCTCTTCATCACCATTTCCTGCTACAACACTCTCCCCTTTACACCTGTTGCACTTTCACCATGCCATAGCACCCACCTCATTCACCATTTTCTACACCCTCACTACTACACAACACCTGGGCACCCTTCAGCACAAGCATGCTGCCATCTTCACCTATGACACCCTTCATGGTGGCTTGTTGTCATCACCACCACTGCACTTGCAGCAGAATACGTGCACTTCACCTGTCTTCTGCAGCACATCTTCCACAACTCTTCCACCTGAATATGCATTGCTACAATTTCCTGCTATACCTGACACTCACTTTCATTTGTATCTTCACATGTTGCACCTGTATTTTCGTATTACATTTTCCATCAGTATCAACCTTGCCCATGCATGTTCATATGCATTTTATCATTGAATATATGCATTACATTACCTATGCATTCTAAAAATGCACATTTTCTCTTTAACATGAACACTTGTATATGTATCTCCTTAATGGATACATGCACATATATCTGTATATACATTTCCTTCATTGGCATATGCATCCACATGTGTATATACATTTCCTTTGTTAATATAGACATCATACTTAGCCATCATATGCATTTTAGTTCCAATATAACATCTTAATTTCCTTCCATATTTAGCATTTTGCTTTATGCTAACTCTGTTTTGCAGGAATACATGGAAAATTTAGATTCCTTTTCTTATATTAGAGATTTTGATATTTTCAAGTTCAATTCAAAGTTGTAATAATTAGATATTAATGAGAATTTTATCTTTTCAGTTTAGAGTAGAATGTATGAGCATATAGATCTCATAATTGCATGTAATATCTCATTTTATCTTTACTTTTATTTCAAAAATCCACAATGGTGAAACACGAATGACACGTGCACATTTCTGATAAGAGGTAAATAATTCTAAGTAGATGATTCACATTTATGGCCATAGTCAAAATGTGAACAATACTTAGGATTTTTATTTTTTATGGAATAACATTTGACCTTCACTTAGGTCTCTTTTGAAAATCATCATATTTTTCTGAAATATTTTTCCTTTATCAAAATTTAATATGTAAATTAACTTAAGATATATTTGTAGCCATAGTTATGGATATATTAAAAGTTAATTTCATTTTAAATCCTATAAAGGCACCAAAATTTATTTTATTCTTGATTAAAATTTAAATATAGATTATATTATAATATACTTATAACCATATTCATGAATGTATTATAATTCTAATATTATTTTAATTCTATTAAAGAATGAAATATGCTTTTAAATTCTAATTTTCAAATCCTTTCAAAGCATTCATCATTTAGGATAGAATTGCATTCTTTTTTAAATTATTTCAAATCATTTTCTCAATTCCAAGTAATTTCTGAGATAAATTTTTAAATGTAGTTCTCATTTCCAAATTCAATTCAGTTTTCAGATTCTCTTCTGATTTCAAATTTCAAGTTTGAATTCAACATTCTATTCTCAATTCAATTTCAATCTTGATTTTGAAGTTTAAATTCAAATTTCAAATTTCAAATTTCCAAATTCATTTCCAAACTAAAAAATCAATTTCAAAATCAATTCAATATTCCAATTTCAAAGTTCAATTCAACTTTGAAATTTCATTCTGATTTCAAATTTTATTTTTCAATTTCCGATTTCATCTCAATTCCAGTATCAATTTCAAGTTCAACTCTTATTTTTCAAATTTCATTTTTCAATTTCAAGTCTTCCTTCTTCAATTCAAATTTTAATCTATCTTTGATCTCAGTTAGGATTTCAACTTTAGAATTTCAAATCTCCTTTACCAAATCTCAAATTCACTTCAAATCCCAAGTATAGATTCAAATCTCAGTTTTTCAAATCAAGTTCAATTTCTGAATCTTTTCTTCAAGGATATTTTCAAAACTTATTTCAAATTTACTTGAAAAAACCCAAAATTTCTGAAGCATTTTATCAAAAGCATGCATCTTTGCATTTTCATAAGCACAAGCATGATTCAATGTGCATTTAGGATTTCAAAATAATCATTTAGACAAATTTAGGCAAAGCAAAATGCATTAATTCGATCATTGATTCAATTACTCTTGGTAAAGACGTCAGGAACGGTTGAACCTCGTACCGACGAGCGAATCCCGTCTCTCTATCATTTTCTCGCAAATATTTCAAAAACGGAGGTGAGTTAAATTTTCAAAATCTTTTTCAAATAAAGGTCAAGTGAGACCTTGCAAAAGAGTTTCCTTTCTTTCTTTCTTTCTTTCTTTCTTTCTTTTCTCTCTCTTCTTTCCTTCTTTCTCTTTCCACTTCAAAAAGGGAAAAAGGGCTAAAAAGGAAAGAGGGAAAGTAAAAAAAAAAAAAAATTGCAACGATCACACCACCCTCATATGCTATAGACTAGTATGGGAAGAAAAATCTCCCGATTTGCTTCCTTCTTGTGATGACCGACATTGTAATATCGGCCATCAAAATCAAGTAATGAACGAAAGAGGCTGTACTTCCCCCACTGCATGCTTATCAAAAAAGTTATCAACACGATCATACATGATTATGTACCATCTTCTTGAAATGCTTTAAGGGTGTTCATCTTTGTGAACCTTTAGCCAGATAACCACAATCTGTAATAGTCCAGCAAATAGTAATTGGTTCAATGTGTATCGGAACCTCTTTAGAAGGAAAACAAGTAACCAAGGGTGAAACTAAGCAATACCATTTTTGTATTTCTCATTGCTGGACACAAACCTGAAACTAATGTTAACAATCACAGGACCATCATTTGGATTACTCATGTCTAATCTTGAAACAGTGTATGAGCACACGCACGTGCTGAATTTTCATCGCATCTCTGTGTGGTGTTGTATGTGAAGCTAGGTATGGGTATTACTATTGTGGATAAGAAAATGCACTGATCAAACGGATGGTAAACCCGTGTTAACTTCACAAATTTTATTCAATAATATCAAACTAAATAAAAAAAAGTCCACAACCATATAAAGAATATACAGAAGTACCACTTGGCTAGCTTGATACATTATGAAACATACATGTATCTTCTATGCACAGTTACTTGAAATGCAGATTGTTTGGCATCAGAAAGGAGCATGGTAAAAATTGAGACTTTGAAGAACAAGTGAATCCGCCCTCTCCACCAGATTCTTCCAACATTTACACGGTGGCTATCTTTGCGCAAGGTTCCTCAATAAATGTCTCAAACTCCTGAATGATATGTACACATTTTAGCAAATAATCACAAAGCAACAAACAGCCCAACTTTCTCAACTCTGCAATTAGCCAAAGATTTTATAATGTATCCTCTTAGGGACTCCTGATAGGATTCAAATTTTCCAGACATGCAACAATGACTAGGCTACCTGCACTGGTTACCTAAGTTGGTGAAGAATCGCTACTGATTCTATCACCAGAAAGTCAATAACGCTGCTTGCTTGAGCTACTACTCACTCTAATATCCGAGGAAAAATCTGCAAGACTGTCTTGATAATAACAGGCTTGATTTTTTAAAAGGAACATGAGAGAATGAGAATGCATTGCATGTTATCTGAAGACAGTGAAAGTGCTCTGACTTCTCTTATAATGTTATATGAAATTCAGAAAAATCAACGTACAACAGAAAGCTTTCACAATGCAAGATGCTACAGTAAACTAGAGCTGGAAAAAGAAAATCATGCAGAGTAACTTAACAACTGACAGTAAGCAATTCTAAGCACAAAATGAGAGGTTATGTTACCCTCTTGATAAACTATAAAAACAGTTAACAGTTAGATGCACACAATATCACCTACTGTATACAGGATGTGATAAGACGCAGCACTTGGAAGCTTCACAAGTCAACACCCTCATCGAGGCCAGAAGAGTTGATCATCACATTTGAATCAATCTGCTTGTCAAACTTCTTCCTTCTTCGAGATTCAAATTCTTCAAACCCTTCCAACTAAACAAGGAGAAAGGATGACTCGTTACTTGTCAGAGAGGAATTTTTGCCAAGCAATCCAATAGAAGGCAAAAAAAGGACAGTATAGAAAACCATAAGAACCTACTTGCTGAAACTGTTCCATTGAGATCGGGTTATCATGAAGTGAAATATTCTGCAGAGATTTACATTCCTTCAATAAATTCTGAGGTATCTGCACCAGGAAAAAAAAAAGAAAAATCTACTTACATATGGAGCTTTTGTTGACTGAAGTTAATAATAGACAATGCAAAGATTGCAGCAACTAGGTTCCAAAATTTGTGCTGATTTGAACCTATTTGAATGAGGGAGCAACACCAACCTACATTCTGAGGGTCCTTACATGTATTTGACTCTCTATTCATCACTTTTTAGATTTTCTTTGGGGGAACAAACTGCCTTTTCACTTCACCATATGAGGTATACTCAAGGTTGCTAGACTAGGAAGCCGATGCGGGAAACGATACGGGAAGTGGAAGCGAGAAGCGATGAGTTTTAAAATGTATAGGAAGCGGGAAGCGAGGAATAAAAAAAAGCAATATAAGAATTGATTGGGAATATAAATGGAACACAAATAAAAACTAAAATAAAAGTGATTATTCTTAAATTTCATGATTTTTTAGTATAAGAATTAAATTTATAACAAAATCTAAAAATGATGACTGCCAATTTAGAGAAAGCACATGGAAGTGAGTGAGAAGCGTGAGAGAAAACACATAAAAAACACGAAAAGTAGAGTGAGAAAACATAAAGAAGAATAGATGAAGCATGTGAAAAGCATAGGAGAAGCGTGGTAGAATTGAGATTCCCATCAAGTTTCGGAAGCGAGGAGTATCAAGCTTCCGAAGCGAGCTTTCGGGAAGTGGGCTTCCCACCTATCTAAGAAGCTTCTGGTAACTCTGGTGAAAACTACCTCAGGTTTATGTCATACTGCATGATTGTCTTTCTATAAGAAATGCAAATTATAAACATGCGCTAAAACATGAAGATATATATTCAACCATATCTAGAGCAGGAAGCTATGCCTAGATACTGTGTGGACCACAACTAGAAGGCCAAAGACTGTTCTCTTGAAAATCCTCCGGGCTACTTAACCAATTTGGGACCTCTAATAGCCATAAAATTAAGGGGAATATGGATGGAATTGAAAAAGAAGTATTTTCTCGGTTACGGGTCATGGATCTGAAGATCCAGGACCCGTGACATCCACTTCTTCATTAATGGCATTATGTAATATTGATTATTGTAATGAGGGGTATTTTAGTACCCTAAAATTTTGTAATCACTTGTTAATATGAAGGAATACACAGCAGCCGACCCTATTGCTGAAGGGGTATCGGTTTCTCCCAACTTCTCTTTCCCTTTCTCTCTCTCTCTCTCTGTTTTTCAGATCTCACGAGTGGAAGGACCTGGAGATTCAAAATCTAACATGGTATCAGAGCCACGCTTCAGTTGAAACTGGAATCGATCTCAAAGGTACGTCTGATAGATCTATCCTTCTCGATTTCTTCTTCTAAGTCAAGAACATATCCCTCCGTTCCCTATTTTCATTTTTTTTTTTGGTTCACGAACGACCCATTTTTGTCTCCCCACATTCCTTTCTTCTCTATCAGATCTGATATCAATCAGATCTGAAGATAATCAGATCTGACTTCTTCTTCCCACAGTCTTCTTTTCGCCTCTTTCTATTTTTCTTTTACCTCCGTGGTGGCTGAACCTCGGTTCCCCCACAACCTTCTTTCTATCCCCTGAGTAACTCAATCCAGATTTGGATTTTCGACTGCACAGCCTTCTTTCTATCCCTTGAATAACTCAATCCAGATTTTCGACCCAAATACCTAGTTTATCGCGGTTGATAACAGCGTGATCTAATCACGCAGGGTCCTATTTCTCATTCTGTCACTCGCATACCTAGTTTATTGCTGTTGGTAGCAGCGTGATCTAATCACGCAGGGTCCTATTTTGATTCAGCTGCATCCTTAATCAAGCTGATACATTCATTTTCTGTTTCATTCATATCAAATCAGAAATCTGATTGACATTCAATTTCTGTTTCATATCAGCAATCTGAATTAGTTTCTGCAGTCTGATAGCATCGATCTGAGTTAGTTCCTGCAAAAAAAAAAAAACTGCAGGTGTAAGCAGATTGTGCTGAATACTTTTTTAATTCTGTGAAACATGAATTCACTTCCTAGTCAATCAGTTCTTTCTTCCAGTTTTCTCAGTCAACTCGTGTCTGAAAAATTAAATAATGGTAATTTCTTGACTTGGAAGAGGCAAATCATACCTTTCATTAGGAGTCAGGATCTTTCTGGACACCTGGATGGATCTATTCCAGTTCCTCCTGAGTTCCTATCACAAGAAGAAAGGGACAGCAAAGGGGAAGCTACTACTGTATATGTTAGAAATCCTGAATTTGTGGCTTGGATGAAAAGAGACCAAGCGCTTGTTGCTTATATTACATCAACACTGTCACAAGAGGTTCTTGTAGCCATTCCAGATGACTGCACTGCCATGCAACTTTGGAACAGACTAGTTCAGACATACTCACAGGTTTCTCAGGCCAAGATTATGTTTCTTAAAAGAGAATTTCAAATGTTAAGAAATGATTCCATGTCCATCATGGAATACTTGAACAAAATGAAGGTTATCACAGATCAGTTAGCAGTTGTTGGAAGTACAGTTTCTGATAAAGATTTGGTACAGCAAACCCTCAGTGGATTGGGACACGACTATCATATGATTGTCACTTCTCTATTATGTTTACCTGAGCTGCCCAACTTTGAAGATCTGCGCGCAAAATTGTTACAATATGAGATGAATCTAAAGGGATTTTCTGAAGAATCATCTATGCAAACTGGGGCACAAGAAGTTCTTGCTACAGGGGTTACTTATGCACGAGGACGAGGAAGCTATGATATCAAGGGAAAAGGAACACAAGGGAGAAGTAGCCATGGCGGTCGTGGATTATTGCCTACACCCAACTCATATACCAACTCACAAAGACAGAGGCCAATCCCTACTTGCTTTCTGTGTAATAAAAGGGGGCACATCAAAGCCAACTGCTGGTTCAATCCCTTAAATAAAGGAAAATCAACACAAACTGAAGCAAAAAGAGGCACAGACAGTACAAGGACCAATGGAGAAGTAAAAGAGTTGTTGTCAGCCTTAGCAGAATTGAATCTGAAACAGAATGAGCAAGGTACTTGGTATGTGGACTCTGGCGCAGCGACTCATGTTACTGGTGATGCAGGTAAGCTCCTAAAACTTGTTCCTTACATTTGTAGAAGTAGTATAGTTACTGGAGATGGATCACACCACTCTGTCTCGCATATTGGAAACTCCATCATACCCTTGCCCGAATCTTCCATCAATCTTTCAAATGTTCTTTATGCTCCTAATATCAAGAAAAACATTGTTTCAGTTTCTAAACTTGTTGATGATGTCAAAGCCTCAGTTGAATTTACTCCTTCTTCTGTTCTTGTTAAGGATCTCTACACGAAGGAGACGTTCGCTAGAGGAAAACGACAAGGCAATATGTATGTTTTTCAAGAAGATCCTTCAACACATGTTAGCTCTGCAGATCCAAACTTGAAGCTCCAATCATCGTTGTCTTCTGAAAATCCTACCTGCGTTTTTAGTGTCTCTGAAATCAATAAGCCAAATCTTTGGCATGGTCGTCTAGGTCACTACAGTAGTAGTTTCATTGAAAAGCTTGTTTCGAATAATCTTATTCCCAAGTCAAGTCTAGGAATAAATGTCAATGACAATAAATGTTCTAGTTGTCTCTTATGTAAGAGTCATGTTTTATCATTTCATTCTATCAATAAAAGAGCTTCAAGACCTTTTGAGACTATCTGTTCTGATGTTTGGGGGCCTGCTCCAGTTGCTTCCATGTCTGGAACTAGATATTATCTTTTATTTGTTGACAGTTATTCTCGATATTCCTGGATATTTTTCATGAAACATAAATCTGAGACTTTCAAGTTGTTCCGTAACTTCCATTCCTTTGTCAAAAACCAATTTTCTGAAAACATCCTAAGTTTCCAATGTGACGGAGGAGGTGAATTCTCTTCCATTGACTTTACTAACTTTCTTCAAAGTAATGGGATAAGAAAAAAGGTGTCTTGCCCACACACACCTCAGCAGAATGGGATTGCTGAAAGAAAGCATCGCATATTGTTGAGAGTGCGATGAGCATGATGCATGACAGTAATCTTCCGATCACTTTATGGACAGAGGCTTTTCATTCTGCAGTTCATGTGATAAATCGATTGCCCATGACTATTTTGGAAAACAAGTCTCCTTACTTGTCTCTTTTTGGTATACACCCCAACTACTATGATTTGCATGTCTTTGGATGTTTATGTTATGTTCATGTTGATAGTTCAAGGAGACATAAGTTTCAGGACAAGGCTTTAAAGTGCAGGTTTGTGGGTTATGCTGATGACTATAAAGGGTACAGGTGCTATGATCCGGTGAGCAAGCGCATCAAAATATCAAGAAATGTCATCTTCGATGAATTGAATTTTGATTGTCGATGTACTAGTTCTTCAGAATCAAAACATAGAGTTGAGGCTTATTATCCTTGGTTGAATTATGAACTTCTCTCAGGAGCTAGTGATGCTTGCTCAAATTGCATTCAAAAGGATAAGAAACTTGTGTCTACTGATGGAATGATTGATCATGAAAATACAGACTCAACTTTGAATCCAGGAAGGTATAAAGGTCTTGTCTACACTCGACGAGAAAGAGAGTCACCCACCATAGTTGATTCAGACATGGACGCATCCTCAACATCCAACATTGTTGATACTAGAAGATCCACACGTTCTCGCCATCCAATTGAAAGGTGGGTCAGTTATGAAAATTTCTCATTAGATTTTCAACTCTTTCTAACAGCCTTGAATAAAGAAGATGAACCCACAACGTTCTCTCAAGCATCAAATTCCAGAAGATGGATTGAAGCAATGAATGAGGAGATGGAAGCTCTACATGAATGTGGTACGTGGGATGTCGTATCAAGACCACCTGACAGAAACGTTGTTGGTTCGAAATGGGTGTACAAAATAAAGTATAAACCGGATGGGACTATAGAGCGATACAAGGCGAGACTTGTAGCCAAAGGTTTTACACAGGAGCAAGGAAAGGATTATGATAAAACCTTTAGTCCAGTTGTGAGGATGGGGACAATCCGAGTCATACTTTCTTTAGCCATTGAACACCAATGGACCATTAGCCAACTTGATGTGAAGAATGCTTTTCTTCATGGAGATTTGAGAGAAGAAGTTTACATGGAACAACCCACTGGTTACGCAGAAGGTAATCCTACAAAATATGTCTGCAGACTAAAAAGGGCGATATATGGATTGAAGCAGGCATCTCGATCTTGGTTTGACAGCTTTTCTCTTGAAATACAAAAGTATGGTTTTAAGAAATCTCTTCTTGACCACTCCTTATTTATATTTAAGAACCAAGACACAATTACTCTGTTGTTGATATATGTGGATGATATTATCATCACTGGCAGTTCCAATGAGCACATTGAAGAAGTCAAACATCTCTTGAATCAGAGGTTCAAAATGAAGGACCTTGGCAAACTACGGTACTTTCTTGGAATTGAAGTCGACAGTTCCTCTGAAAAAATGACTCTCACTCAATATAAGTATACCATTGATGTTCTCAATAAATCGGGTATGAAAGACTGCAAGCCCTTGAGCACTCCTAGCGTTCTTCATCAAAGGCTTAGCTCTCAAGACGGAGATCCATTTGATAATCCCACACAGTACCGTAGCATAGTGGGTATGTTACAATACCTCACTTTTACTCGCCCTGATATAGTCTACTCGGTGAATCAAGTTTCTCAGTTTATGCATGCCCCATGTGAAGGGCATATGGAAGCAGTTAAACGGATACTACGATATCTGAAGGGAACGGTTGGGGATGGTCTCACATATAAGCGAAAGACAAATGGGCAAAGTGCACATGAGATCACTATTTATTCTGACGCGGACTTGGCGGGAGATCCAGATGAACGCAGATCAGTATCAGGCTATTGTGTATTTGTTGGGATGAATTTGGTTTCTTGGAGTAGTAAGAAACAAAAGGCGGTTGCCAGATCCAGTACAGAGGCTGAATACAGGTCAATGGCAGCCGCCACTGCTGAGGCTACTTGGGTTAGACATCTACTGACAGAAGTCGGAGAATCGATATCTCGATCACTTCTTCTGTGTGACAACCAGAGCGCCATTAGTATGTCTTTTAATTCAATCCATCACAGTCGTGCCAAACATATTGAAATAGACCAGCATTTTGTGAGACAAAAGGTAGAAGAGAAAGAGATTGAGCCTGAATTTGTTCGAACTACAGATCAAGTGGCGGATATATTTACAAAAGGATTGACAAAAGACAGATTTTGGATGTTAAAAGGCAAGTTGTTCATGATTCAAGATCATGCACAACTTGAGGGAGGGTGAAAAGAAGTATTTTCTCGGTTACGGGTCATGGATCTGAAGATCCAGGACCCGTGACATCCACTTCTTCATTAATGGCATTATGTAATATTGATTATTGTAATGAGGGGTATTTTAGTACCCTAAAATTTTGTAATCACTTGTTAATATGAAGGAATACACAGCAGCCGACCCTATTGCTGAAGGGGTATCGGTTTCTCCCAACTTCTCTTTCCCTTTCTCTCTCTCTCTCTGTTTTTCAGATCTCACGCGTGGAAGGACCTGGAGATTCAAAATCTAACAGGAATATAATGAAATAAGAACCTATGATTAGCTTTTCAGGAAATTCTCCACGTGGCCAAGATAATACTAAGCCAATAGATTTTGATCTCCTTCCATAAGTAGTTGCTTCAGCTTTAGCCACTCGAACTCTTTGGATTGTTCAGAAGATCCTTTAAATCAAATTGATACACGCACACACACACAAAAAAAAAAAGAGTTTTTGTTATTTGTATTAACAGCTAAGAACAAATGAACATGCAATTGGTCCAAATTTGAATCCGATTTTGTGTGATGGTGGTGGGTGAGATGTGGTATCTCCAAGATTTCCAGACTAGAAAACGAAAATGGAAAATGATATAGGAAGCGGAAGCGAGAAGCGATGCATTTTAAAATGTATAGGAAGCGGGAAGCGAGGAATTTTAAAAAAAAAAGCAATATAAGAATCTAGTGGGAATCGAAATGAAACACAAATAAAAAATAAAATAAAAGTGACTTCTTAAATTTTATGATTTTTTAGTGTAAGAATTAAATTTTTAACAAAATCTAAAAATTATGACTGTCAATTTAGAAAACACATGAAACTGAGTGAGAAGCGTGTGGAAAGCATAGGAGAAGCGTGAGAGAATCGAGATTCTCATCAAGTTTTGGAAAGGAGGAGTATTATGCTTCTTAACCGAGTTTCTAGGAAGTGGGCTTCCCACCTATCTAAGAAGCTTCCAGTAACTCTGGGTATCCCTTCAATGATCAAGCACCATTAAAAAGTATCATTCACCATGCCGAGACCAAGCACGTGCACACACACACGTACATAGCACACAATATGTATGTATGCCTATAAATGTGTGTCCATTCCCCAACATGGAATGTAATGACACTGGATAACATGTAAAATAGTTATCATTCCTGAGAGAATGAACATAACGTATGAGAGTTATATATCTTTCTATAGGCGCCTGTTCCAAATCCCAGCATGGAATTTAAGGACGGATTAATATGTAAAATAGTTGGTCCTTCATAAAACATGAGGATAAACATAACGCTATTCTGATACAGTATAGAATGAACACCTAATCTGGCTTCAGCCCATTCTCTTTTTCAGCGGAACGGTCTGCTAATTCTTTGATTCTAGTTAACTAAGTCGTAAGACGGGTCTGAAATAAGAAATAGACCAACAAAGCTAAAATTCTGATAAACAACCATAGAGAACATGCCTCGATGTGTGGATTCATCAATTTCTAACTTGGAAAAACAATCAGTAAAGTTTTTCTTCATGATAAGAAGTGCAGATATGTATATGGCTACAATAATGGACCACTTGTCCAGCATAGCATACATAGGGAGGGAAGAGTCAAGCTACAAATATTAACAATCATTTAACATCAGCTGCTTAAGGAATCCAAAAACTGTATTACTTCAAAGATTCTCCAGACTACTTAATCAAGTTCACAACTAGGAAAATGGACAAGAAAATGCATTATCCCTTCTATAAACAAGCATTAATGCAAGGAGTTGTTTACTGCACCAACTTTTTCCATAGGCCTAGACATAAAAAACATGGCACCATGGAAAATTAGTCAAAGGTGAACATCATGCATATGATGTTGCCAATGAATGTCCATGTTTGTCTATGCATATCTGCATGCTTGAATTCAAGAACATGCATGTGTGTGTGTAACTTAGGAAATTTTGCAATACAGAATGTGTAAATTAAGAATCTTTGCAATACAGAGGCACGTAAGTGGAACTCTTTTCAAGACCATTGGATTCTAATACCCAGTTCTGAAACCGAGGAAAATCCAGTATGCCTGAAGTGAATACCATGCTAAGTAGATTGATGTACTTTAAGCACCTGACCTAAAATAATCTGGGTATGGGCCCAAGCCCAAATGGGATGGGCTAGGCCAAGAAACAGAAATATCATACACACTTGAGCCTAGCATGTGAGCTATCTCTTGGTAGGCTTACCTAGCCACAGATTGTATGGTGGGCCTTCAACATGGAACAAGAATAATAGCACTGGGCCTAGACCTGAAACCATAATCACCTAAGCCAACTAAGGCTTGGGCCTCATCCCTTGCAGGTCCAACTCATGCCTTGACCATCTAGATTATCACAACTAGCCAAACTGACAGACATAGATGGCATGACAACATGCCTGTCTGTTATCCCCTTTGGCACCTGGAAAGAATCAGAAGTGTGACTGAATGCGAGTCTCCAAACCCTAAGTAACTCCCTATAGTTAGAGTCTCTGAGGTACTTGGCAAAGGAGTTCCTCCCCACAAAATTTCCAACCAATGGTGGTGCTGAGGAAATGTGTCGCTCCTGTTGCAGTGTAAAGAGCTGTTAAGAGAATCTTCCAGTTCTAGAATCAACCATTACAGACCAGTAGTGGATCCATTAGAGGATAGCAACAGATGAGTAAGTGAGTTATGCAAAATGATGATAGTAATAATTGAAATCAAGCAAACAACATGCAATAGCTCAAAAAAATCGTTGTGCTAAAAAAGTCAATGCACAAGATGAAATCACACTGTTTCACAAACAACTTGGGCATTCTGATCAATATACCAGATATTTTTATACCTGATGCAAATTGTTACCATTTAAGCAAAGAGATTTCAGATGAATAAGGTAGCAAATTGATAAAGGCAGCTCTTCAATGGAGTTTCCTGTAACATGATGGCATGGTCACAAAGAATAAGAAACAAGAAGTATATTTGAAAGTTCTGCAAGAAGAGCTAAGGAACAAGTAAAGTTTAGTCAACGAAATTAAAAAAAACTAAATTTGTGAAAGGTTTTCAATCACTAGTATGAATCCTCTGCCAGCCTCACACCCAGCCATTCCAGTTAAATAGCTCCAAACTGCTGCAAATTATGCAAGTAAATGCCTATTATGTTTTCACTCTCATGATATGTTAATAAACCAAGATTTATCACAGAATAAGACAAAACTTTTGGCTTCAAATTTAGATGAAGATCATCTAAGTCAAAGACTGTTAAGATCAATGTATTCTTTTGTGTGTATATATATACATATATGTATATTGTTTGCACATATACATGTTTATGTATATATCTTTATATTTATATATAATTATATATATTATATTTATTTATTTATTTACAATAAATATATATAGGGGACTAAGTTAAACAAGTTGAGAGGTTTCTCCCTTTGGTTAATTGAGAGGGAATCTTCCCTCTCTTCCTCAACTCCTTCCTCTCCTTCTCCTCTATAAAATGAGATGTGTGTGTATATCAGTGTTGTTAAAAGCGTTGAGGCGTAGCGAGGCGCTCCACCAAAATCTGAGGCGAGGCATAAGCCTCGAGGCGCAAAGCGTAAGCCTCAAAAAAAAATTAAACTTAAAAAAAATTATAAAAATTATCTAAAATTATAAATAAATAAGAAATGCTTTATTGATGAAGCGCCAACCAACACGAAATAAAAATCTCAAATAAATACAAAAAAAATATGAGATTAACATGTAAAAGTAACATTAATGCAACAACTTGATCTATATAAGTATCTAATTGCATAAATATGAGCATTCATTCAATAAAAAACTAACATTAACAACAAAATGCATATTAGCACTAACAACATCATGTCATAATTAAAAAAATGCATGTTAACATTAACAACCAAATGTTAATGTATTTGTCCAGAATTCTTCAAAATGAGAATGTTAACATTCACAATTACAACTGAAAGTCCCAAAAAACATATAAATGGCCAATAGCTCTATGATATGAATTAGGGCCCAGGCTCTTGTTGTGTCTCGTCATCATCAATATTTAAGTCTTCAATACCATCATCTGAAGAATCCATATAAATAGGTTCTTCTTCATCTTCATTCTCTGACTCTTCATCATCTACACTTTCTTCATCCACGTCCTCAATTACTTCTTTTGCTTTTCTTTTTCCTTCAATAAAAAATCATGTATTAAATATTTATGTTATGTAATTAAAAAAATACATTTATATTCATAGCTAGGTAAAAGGAATATAACTTTACCTCAATCTCTTGAAGACATGTCTTGCCTAGAACCACTTTGTGAAACATGAGGGGAAGTGATTTTTTCAATAGGCACATGCTCAATGGCATTTATGTCGAAGTTCGGATTCAACCATGAATCCTCCAACCAATTGGGATCACTAGGCAACACTGGATCTTCCTTCTCCATAATCCACTCATCGTCTAAGTCTATATGATCTAAACATATAGAGTCTTTGGTAGCCCTCATCTTCATATTTCTCTCTCTTAATTTCATATTGTACATTACAAAAACCAATGCATTCATCTTCTCTTGTTCAAGTCTATTCTTTCATTTTGTATGCACCTATAATTTTAAATCATTGATAATCAAATATAAGATAATTGAACATATAAAAATGTATTTCAAAAATAAAATACAAAGTCACAAACCAATGAGAAAGTACTCCAATTCCTCTCACAGCCCGATGCACTGCATGTCAAACTTAAAATTCGAATTGCAAAATTCATCAACTCAGGATTTTCGTGCCCAAATGAACTCCACCAATCAGCTACATTCAAATAAAATAATAAAAAAATGATAAAAACATTAATAATGTCATAATTAACAAAAACATAAAAAAATATTGACAAATAACAACATAATTGCAAACTTACCAGGACTTTTTAATTTTCTTGTTGTACCAGCTGCCTCTCTGCCAAACAAGTCCTTTGCCTTTTTAAATGCATCGATTTGTGTTGTAATTTTCAACCAAATATTTGCATCAGAAACTAATTTTTCAACACAATCATAAAAGTCACCCATAACTTCTCCATCAGGGTTGAAGTTGTCAGCATAATGAAAATGTAGATTTAAGGCTTATGAAGTTGCAAGTCCCATCGTCTATCAATGATATCCCAAATAGATTTATATTTTCTTTCGACATTGTCAAGGTTTGAAGCAATTTCCTCATTCGCTCTATCCATTGCCTTATACAAAAATCCCATAGCAGGTTCGTCTGCATCAACGAGTCGCAACACTTTCACAAGAGGTAGTGTAGCTTTAATTGCATATGATATGGCAGCTAAAACTTATGATCATTACGAACAATATAAGAAATGTTCTTAGCATCAGATTTCTTATAGTAATTAGATGTTTTAAAATTTGAAGATAAGAACATCGACTTTAACTCTTTCTTATAACACCCAATACTATGAAGTGTAAGATATGTTGTGGCAAAACGAGTGACGGCTGGACGCAGAAGTTCATTCTTCTTTGTGAATTTTCTCATTAAATTTAATACTCATGCATGACTATAAATGTATCTTGTAATTTTTTTTGCCTTTTTTCACTGTATCTTTAAAATTGATATCTTTCCAATATCTTCTAACATAAGATCCAAGCAGTGGGCTGCACATGGTGTCCAAAAACATGTTTTTTCTGCTGTTAACATATTTCCAGTTGCCACATAATTTGGTGCATTATCTGTAATGAATTGCACCACATTACTTTCACCAACTTCTTCAAACAACTTACACAAATTTGCACCAGTTTTTTCCATGTCGCTGATGTCAACGGATTTCAAAAATACTGTCCTAGATGAACTGTTCACAAGAAAATTAATTAAGTTTCTTCCTTTTTCATCTGTCCAACCATCTGTCATAATACTGCAACCAACCTTTGGCCACTCTTTTATGAACTCTTTCAAAATTTCATGAGTACAATCTACATCGTCCTTCAAAATCCACGTTCTGATTTCATGATAAGAAGGCGGTTTTGAACCCTCGCCCATAATTTGTAATAGCTTCTACCATTGCACCAAAATATGGACTGCTGCAAAGATTAAATGATAAGGCATTTGCATAAAAAAATCTACCAATGGCACGACATACATTTTTTCTTTCATCCCTTTTGAAAGCAGTGTTTATTGTGATTTGCCGTGCTTCTTTGTTCACAAAAAGGTCCATAGGACCAGCTGTACTTGTTTTTGCATCACTACCTGATCCACTAGTTTCTTTATTCACATTTTCGCTGGTTGATGATCCAAAATAAACACTTCTCCCGATATCCAACTTGTTTTGTTCTAACTCTTCTTTCTTTAGCCTCTGATCCTTTAGATGATTCTGAAAAAATCTTTTCACGTCAGGTGAAACCGCTTCGCACATGCTTACACCATGCTTTGTGTCAGCTAAGTGATGTTTTAGCCTATAGATGCCTCGTGTACTCTCTTTATGACAGTAATTGCAAATTACATGCCCTACGAGTTTGGGATCTTTAGTAGGATTTGGAACTTTAACTCCATGATCCCATCCTACATCTTTTGCCATTGTTCAACTGCAAAAATACATAACACAAAATATATATTAACATCATGCATTCTGCTGACCACATTACATGAAAACAAATGCAAAATAGGCAATCTTGGTGTATAAGCTATATAGGAATCCTAGAAAAAAACATAAATGAGCAACAAGAGCTACGTTGCTCATGTGTGCCAAAGTAATAGAAACAAAACAATGACGGCATAAATAACTCTTCTGTAATGTAACCGACTAATATACAACATGCTAATTGAAGGCATAGTAGTTAGGAAGTTGCAAATCTATCAAAATATAATGTGAGTTGAAAGGTTCTTTAAGTATTTTGTCCATCTTAACCAGGTTTGGTCCGTTGCAGGTTTTGTAAACCAAACCCATGATTGTGATCTCTTTAGTTCTTTTAGTTGAAAGAAAGCGAAAAGATGGCTACTTGTGCATGTCCAGAGACTAGAGTATTTCTGTATTTGAAGAGGCAAGGAATAACATCCAAAATATTTTGAATCCGTAGTTACTAAACTAATACATAAATACAAACAAGGCTAAAAGGTGACAAGAAAAACACAAGTGACAGCATGGCAAAAAAGTCATTAATAAGACAATAGAAACAGAAGCCAACAGTAAAATATTCATATAATGAACCTACTTTTTAATTTAAATTAGGCTGAGTGCGTCTAGTGGTCTAAATAGTTGACATGATAACCTTTCATAGTAGAGAACCAAAGAGTGATGGGAAGAGTAAAACAATCTCTCAAGAAAAAGAAAAAAAAAGATGGGAACAGTAAAACAAAGCAAAAAGCTAAGCAGATGAAAAATCGACTTAACTTCAAATCCCCTAAGGCCCTAATATTATTTGTCACCTGGAAGTTCAGAGACATCCAATTCATAACAAGAAGTATGGCAGAAGTATATTGCTTGTCATACAATAATCAAAGAAACAAACTTCTAAATTTTTAGCTACAAACTGAAAATTCATATCATGAAGAGAGAATTCAGACTTATACTAATTCACAGACAAAAACATACACAGAATTTTTTTTCTTTAACATCCAAAAAGTCGATGGCATCGGCCTGCTCGTGGTTTCATCATTCTGAGGGCCTTCATGGCATCAGCCTGCTCGTGGTCAGGCTATAACAACACACTTTCAATCCCTCTTTTCCTCCATTTAGTGAAGCAAGCATAGTGTTTTGCATGGCACCCATAACCACATTTAGGTTCCAGTCATCCATATCGCCATTCCTGTCATTAGGACCTCACTGATGCAAGTTGTTTTCATCAAATTGGACCCTGTGTAAGTTATCTACATCATCCATTTAGTGAAGATTGGCATTTGAATAGACAGAATCCGACTTATGTGCAAGACTTTTTGTTGATTCAAAAATCAATAACCATTAATAAAAACATGGTTTTTTTGTTAAAGAACACTTCAAAATAAATTGAAAATCATGGTTTTTTTTGTTAAAGAACACTATCAAAAGATTGATTTCTATTAAATCAACCGTGCTGAACCCATTGATAGGGCCAGATTGATCAAAATAACTTAGTACCAATGAGATCCCAGAGGGAGTTATGACCACAGAGGATGATATAGGGATGAGTGGAGTCGGGTCCCATAAACGTAGGTTACACGGTTTCACAAAGAACAAATGACAAAAGAAGAAGCTGGGGAAAAATACACAGATCTTCGTCGACCCATCACGGAGAAGAAGAAGCAAAGAAGTTTACCTGTCACCGGAAAACGCAGAGGTCGCCGGAATGGACGGCGGTGGTGGTGAGTCGCTGGCCGATGGCGAGTGGTGGCCGGCGGCGAGTGGTGGCCGGCGGGTCGCCGATGCCTTCTCAGCAGAGGAAAGAAGAAGGTGGAAGAGGCGATGACCGGCGACGGGTGGTGGCCGGCGGCAAGTGGTGGCCGGCGGCAAGTGGTGGCCGGCGGCGAGTGGTGGCCGGCGGCGAGTGGTGGCCGGCGGCGAGCAGTGGCGGGGGACGGAGTGGAGAGAGAAGGGGCGAGGGCTTTCCCTCGCCCCGAAGCGCCTGTCTTTTTTAAAGACAGGTTCTCGATCTTTCGAGAATACGGGCCCGGATCCAGGTCGAACTCGGGTCCGGGCCATCCGATTTCTTAATGCGCGCCTCACTTTGAGGCGTGCCTCGCCTCAAGGCGTACGCCTCAAGGCGCATGAGGCGTACGCTTTTGCAATTTTGCGCTTTTTAAGTGTGCCTCAAGGCGAAAAGGCCCTCGCCTCGAGGCGAGGCGCACTTTTTGTGCCTTGAGGCGCGTTTTTAACAACACTGGTGTATATGTAAGTGTGTGAGAGTGATGGGTAGTATTAGGTATTTTATGTTTTGAGAGTTATGTAGTGAGGAATTTATATAATTTTTTCTTTTGTATCTCTAGTATCCATTATGACTAGAGTTATTCAATGTGATTTTTCTTTTGCATTCTTAATGTCCATTATGAATAAAATTATTCATTCACTTTTTCATGTAACCTTTTCACTCTCATGTTTTTGTCCAAATGTTTTATGTTATTGGAAACCATTATGGGGTGCATTGGGATATGTATCATTTTGTCACATAGTACCAAAGCAAGGCATCATGGTTTTGGAAAAGATTTATATTTATGAATGGTATGGATTCAAAGATTGTATTCCGCTATGTATATTTTGTTGTTCTATCTTTATATGAATGGTAGGTGATTTTTCTAAATAGGTTATATTAAAATTAAATGTTTTTCGTTTGAAATTAGAATATGTAAAGATTGTTATATTTTGATATATGAAATATATGTTTTGAATTATGAATATGTAGTGAAAAATGATATTTTGCAATGATATATGATTTCTTGAAACCATATATGTGTTCATGTTTTGCAAAATATTAAATTTCATGTTTGATGTCTCTTAATGTACGTGTATACATGGGCTATCTTGGATGGTTAATATATTGTGGTGTCTCTTAAGGTTATTGTTTAATTATGAGACCAAGATATCAAGCTCTCATAAAGGTCTCTCTATTATCATATGAATGTGTTGTTCCACGTATGGTTGATTGATATGGCTCTATCATTATATATCTTATTGAGTAAGATTATTTTCAAATTAATGACTTGTGGAATTCTTGTCATGTGCCTCAAGTACTTTTTATGAGTATTGAATGATATAAGCATGATTTGTCATCATGTATTCGAATGCATATTTTAAAATATTAAATGTGCTTCTCTATTGTGGTTTGAATCCTTATCTTAGTGGATTCTTGTGTTTATGATTTTTCTTAGAACATTTCCTCAATAATATTTTACATCTCTATGTATGTTGTGTAACCTTAACGGGCTGATTTGTGTGGCTTCTCTCTTACGCTTTGATATTTTTGTATCATGCTTCTTAGAAATTTCATATTTGTTGCGTTAAAATAAAATTTCTTATATGACATATGTGGGTTCATAATTAGAGATGATTACGTATGTTATTTTTATCTTTATGAAGTTCTACATGCTTGCTTTCAATTGTCTCATAGTAGACTTATCATTTAAATCTAACCACATGTCATATGTGTTATTGATTTTTTGTATTTGATGAACTTAGTGCACTTGTTTCTCATTGGTCGATTTATGATCTTTTGAAAGATCCTCATAATCCCATCACCTCTATATAGAGGGCCTATATTAGGCATCACTTGTTATTTGCTTATTCAAGATTGTGAAAATTTGTCATAAGAAATCATGTATTGCATATAATTGCATCAATTAACATATTGTTGTGCACATGATTGCACAAATTTTTATGAAGTTTTTACCTAACTTTATTGGACTTGATTTGAAACTTGTTTTCTCAAATCGGATACTTGATATGAACTCACCTATTTGGAAATTGAATTATGTGAGTATGTATTGCCTTTTTATGACATTTGGATTGTCCATCACAGAATTTTATATATGTCATTTCGCTTGGCCATGTTATTTGTTCAGAGATGTTTGTTGGGGTGAGTTGTGTGCGCCTCATTTTATGTTAGTTTAAATTGTCAACTTGTAGTTTGACTCTAACTAACAGGTGTTTAATCTCTGGATTTGTGAGTGTGTTGTATCACTCATTTGTTGTATGGCCATCGTTATTGTTATGGATGCTTATAACTTTGTTTATCTATTATTTGAAACCATAGTGTTTCGAAAGATTGTTAAAATTGATATTCTTATTAATAACATTAGTGTGTTTACATTACAAAATTTTTTACCTTTAGTGTTTTATCCTTGTTATGCCTTTCATTTAAGTGTCATTATATATAGACAAGAGATGTTTATCAATGTGGTGAGGTATGTGGACCAATTGAAACTGATGTTGTTTATAAGAGATTTTGGTTTATTAGTGTGGTGAGGTATAGGAAAGGATACGAACGCGGTCGGGGTAGGCCTAGGAAGACATGGATGGAGGCGATAGGAAAGGATATGAACGCTTTGAACCTCACCGAGGACATGACATTGGATAGAAATGATTGGAGGAGAAGGATTCATGTGGAAGACCCAGAATGATTTTCTTTTTTTATTCATATCGCCGACCCCAATTGCTTTGGGATGAAGGCGTAGTTGTTGTTGTTGTTGTTGTAGTGTGGTGAGGTATGTGCACCAATTGAAACTAATGTTGTTTACAGCTTTACAATCATTTGTAAGGTGAGTTGTGTGCACCTCTTGTGGATTGTAGTTGTTTTATATTGTTAGGGAGCCCTGTTTTGCCTGTGCATGTTTTATATTGTTAGGGAGCCCTGTATTTCCTGTGCATGGTCACATAAATGATTGTTGCTGGCATTTGTGATTGATCTCTTAATTTGTATTGTGAAGGAGCCTTGTATTGCTTGTGCATGGTCACAAAGATGATTGTTGCTGACACTTGTAATTGTGTTCTTGTTCTAATAGCTTATACACTTAAAATTTAAAGTTTGGAGGTCTAGTGAGGTGATTTCTTGTGGTGGTCAAACTAGTGTTTTGATTTGCAAAATTCATTCATTATTGTGTATGAGATTTTTAAATCTCTTCGTAATTTTTTTAAACTCATTTCCTCTTTTATGAGAAATGATTGTTGAAATATTTTCATGCATTTTGCATTGCATATGCTTTAGTTGCATGAATTATTTCATAATTAATTGTCTTAAATAATTTGCATAAGGTTATTTCTTTTCCAAGCATATATTCAATAAATAAATATATATTGTTCGTGTTGCCCTTTGTTGGCTCTTTGTATTGTCCCATAGTGGACTTGTGCTTATGCACTCTTATGCTTGTATTGTGCCTTTATGGTGTCCATGTTTGGACTTATATGTGCTTTTGCACTTTGTTTTTGTAATCCCGCATACTTCATTACATGTTTTTTTAAGCATTTCATTAGTGAAATCTCTTATGTGTATACCCATAGTGGCTATTGTGTGTATTTGACACTTGATATTATCTTTTGAAAAATTAATATTTCTTTAGCACTCTTGTTTTGTATGTCTTCCGTTGTGTAAAATTGTCTTATGATTTTAACTCTTCTGTGAGTTATTTATTTAATGATCATGTCTTTTATATGTGTATTCACTTTAAATAATGCATGTTCTCATGAATGATTAAAATGATAAAAAAATTATCGTATGATTTGTTCACATTAAATAATGTCAAATTAACTTTATAGAATGTAGGTTTGCTACCATCCTCTCTCCATAATCTAAAATTATTAATCTTTTAAAATCTTCTTATTATATATGATATGCTAGGGTCGACTCCGACACTAGAAAAGTCTACTCTTGACTTGGGCAATCATTTTGTTTAGCAAGGATCGACTCATGTCTTGTAAGAGTTGACTTATACTCAAAATTGCTATTTATCCATGTGTTTGAAATGTTCATATAGCATGTTCTTTTCTGAAAATCGAAGGTAATAGGTCGTATGTCTGACTTCATGCACGCATGCAATAGCTTACATAAAATTATGAATTCCCATGTAATACTTCATGTTTGCATCAACTTATGATTAAGATCAACCATCAAGCTAGGGTTCGTGAAACCTTAAGAGCAATATGAATACGTATATATGTAAAGCCCGAGAATTCTGATTTGCAAATATATGTTTGTTTTAAGACAAAGTCAAGGTTCAAAGTAACCACAGTAATGTCAATTGAATATCATATTGTGTGTGTGACATATGACCTGTATTTTGTTATGTTCACTCGTACGCATGATATATGTATCCACCTTCGTAGGCAAAGTGCTCGAAAAGGGCTAATGACCCTAGAGCAATTCTGAATGATGAATAAGGCATGCATATACACACACTTAAAGTGATCCGCCTTTGCAAGTGCAGTGCTCATAAATACGAAAGCAATTACTGAATGGGTGGGTACATATCATAGTTGGGATTTTTTGTGAGCTCTATTTACGGGTTCTCAAGCTTTGATGATATTGAAAATTCTAAAAACCTATTTAGAGCATATGATTGAAGACAAGAGCAGCCCTTAAGAAAGCAACGAATAGAAGTTCTTGATGAAGACAAATGATGTTATTTTATGTAAAGGGTTATTTGTTTGTATTTGCAAACTTACCATAAGTTTGAAGGGGGTGTTAAGATCAATGTACTCTTTTGTGTGTGTGTGTGTATATATATATATATATATATTGTTTGCACATATACATGTTTGTGTATATATCTTTATATACATATTACATGTATGTATTTGAATATTATATATATTTATATTTATATTTATATTTATATTTATATTTATATTTATATTTATATTTATATTTATATTTATATTTATATAACGGCTTCTAGCCGTTGGGAGGTTTCTCCCTTTGGTTAATTGAGAGGGATTCTTCCCTCTCTTCCTCAACTCCTTTCTCTCCTTTTGTATAAAATGGGATGTGTATGCATCTAATGGGTAGTATTAGGTATTTTATGTTTTGAGAGTTATGTAGTGAGGAATTTATGTAATTTTTTCTTTTGTATCTCTAGTGTCCATTATGACTAGAGTTATTCAATGGAATTTTCCTTTTGTATTCTTAATGTTCATTGTGAATTAAATTATTCAATCACTTTTTCATATAACATTTTAGCTTTCATGTTTTTATCCAAATGTTTTATGTTATTGGAGACCACTATGGAGTGTGTTGGGATCCATGCCATTTCATGACAGATAACCAATTCCAAATCATCATATTGTTTTGTCTTAAGAATGAACCTATGAAAAACATTAAAAAATATTGTTGATTATTTCTATGCATTCAATAATAAAAAAAGAACACCCACCATAAAAGCAAAAGGATCACCAAGATCTTTTCATTACCGATAAAAGGTCTTGTTTCTTATATAGAGATACTAAAAAAATTAATATGTGCATATTTGTTGCACACAAACCTCATGCCTAGCTAAGATTCTGGTCCTATTGGTTCAACGGTAGGACCAAAATCTTAGATAGGCATGAGGTTTGTGTGCAACAAATATGCACATATTAAATTTTTTAGTATCACAGAACCACATATTTGACAAATTAGACTTCCGTCACTTACTAAATGAAAACTTGAAGGGCAACCAAATATATGGCTAGCAATTTCACACAAAGTTGTCATTCACTAAATTTGTAGTGATGAGCAAACAACAATTGTCCAATGTCATTCAGCCCAGGTAAAAAGAAAAACTGAACAATGAGATAGTACCATTGGCTTGCAATTCTTCCAAAGAGAAGCAGCTTCCGATTGATTCAGGAAGCATCTTCAGCTTGTTGTTTGACACATTCAACAGCAAGAGCTGCATAACGAAAAGGTGAATTGTGGATCAGCAATAGAGTTCAGAGACCTAGTAAAATGCTCAAAGGTTAACATGTGAATATCAGAAAAGTAACATAATTCTCCAGAATAACTTATATCATGCAATCTCACTAAACTAAACCTCTATAGAAATATCATGAAGCCATACATACAGGGCTGTTACTAGGATAATAAATACTCATCAGAACACATACATAAACAGAATACATTCATTGTTTTTTTTTATTTATCATGGAAAAAACACCGCTATGGTTTGGACATTCGTTAGCAGCCCAGAGGTTTTACGTTGACCATGGACCCGAATCAGAGCCCATAGTGTAAAACTCCATGAGTACTCCCCCACTGCCCACCAGAGATAGTTTCCCATTTGGCTTAGACCTTGCAGCAAAGGATGTGCACCCCAGGTATTCAACTTCCTTCAACTTGAGTTGAAGGCCTTAAACTGATCCACCCAGCCAGGTGTACAGAGTCCTTGTGGGCTACATGCATTGTTCTTAAGTCTAACTTCTTTATCCATACAACACAGATATATGTCAAACAGTTGAAAACATGGACGAAATTTCACGTAACAAACTCTTATTACCAAACAAAAGCCAACCGCTTATTTGGGTCATATTCAAGAGTACAATTATCACTCTAATAGCAGGAGAATGAAAGAGAGGAGAGAAATAAGGTCAATTGCTGTTGGAGATTCTGCCACAATGACCACTTCAGTCCAAGACCATTTTATTTGCTATACTCTGTCATTCCAGTGCAGTTTCTAGTCTTTACCCATGAAACCCACTACATTCCTCGTGATAACTACAACAGATATTGCATACAGTAAATGGTCTATAGATAAGATTCTACTACAGCAACAAGTTCAGTCCCAAAATCTCTTTTATCTGTAACAACTGCAGTTTAGTACAGTTCCCAGTTTCATCCTTAATAGGATTACCTGTATAGCAATGACATAACACATACTACATAAAGATATACACAGAATATGGACGTAACTAATCTAAAAAAGTATGGCAAATCTTTGTTGTAGTGGACATCACTAGTTGCTCCTCTGTCCTGGTAAGTCCTATCATGTTATCTTTCACTTCCTAATGAGCAAAAACGAAGGTTGACTACTTTGTTTTTATCCAAAAGAGAACTGAAATTATAGATGACACTTCACTTTGTGTCTTTTTGAAGTTTGCAATAGTTTTTTACCATGTGAAATTAAACTATTGCCAATGTGAGGTGATTTTTAGCCAGTAGGTTTTGTGGATAAATTTTTCAGCTTCAGAATTTAATGTTTATACTGCATTGTTCTTATTTTACCATGAGAGCAAACTGCCCTCCATAAATATAAAAAACACCACATTCAAGCTTACTGTATGCAGATAAATCATGTTTGGACTTCTTGCATTCAGATACCCAACCAAATTTGTATCAACAAGGTGGAAGGAGATGAACAAAGCAAATCAGAGTACATGTCATCCCGGAAATCACGTACTAATCTTCATGTGTTGAATACTAACACAAACAATAAGGAGCATGACAGAATTAGAATATGAAATAGTTAAGTGCTAAAAGCCCAGATACATGTAATCTACTCTCTTACATTTCGCAAGCTCCCTATAGTTTCTGGCAAACACGACAGCAGATTCCCCGCCACAGATAGCTTTTCAAGACGGACAAGTAGTCCCACTGCACTCTCAGAATAACATTTTAATATGTTAAACCCAGTGCTAAAGGAAGCAAAGATAAATGTCAAAAACATACAACTGGAGCTTCAAATGCTAAATAACTCCTTATCAAATGTGGTGTCAACAAAACTAACACTTTAAGGATAAAAATGTTCTCAAAATCCATACATTCATCTGGCAAGCTGCTAATGTGGTTCCCATCTAGTATGAGGATTTTTATTGACTGGAGTTTCCCTATGTTCTGTGGAAGCCGCTCAATAAGATTATCTGCTAGAATCTGAAAACATGAAACCTCTGTCAATAATTTCTGTTATAAGACACTGTAACAGAGTTTTTTATACAAATCTGAGCTATTTCAAAAGCGAATTTTTGACAAAATGATAATGCTAGTCTCACCAAGCGCTGCATGTTGCTTAATTTATTGATCTCGATGGGAATATGAACTGCAAAATTTCAATCAACTGATCAACACAAATGGTTGAATGAATTACTGGAAAAAATACTCTCTTTGCAAAAAATTGTGAAAGCACGGAAAGATTTATCATAGGAAAAACAACATTAGAATATGAAACAACCTAAAACTGCATCAGCAATATCCAAACGTTCTGCTGAGAAAAGAACTGACCAACTACCAGATACATTTATAGGAACAATTAGTTTTGCAATAAAAATGAGAAGTGCACACTTACTTGCATGACTGTACAGTCCATCATTGCCGGAAATGAGAACATGTACTAGTATTGTATGAGGTACTCGTACAAGTACGTGAGACTTTAAAAAGTTTCACGCACATTTTTACTTGCATTGTCATATTGATAGGCCTTCAAAAAATTTTGAACGAGTTTCTAATAACACTGACATGTTTTTACAATTGGTAGGAGTTTCTGAAAAACTGATACAAGGTTAAAAAACAATATTCCAATATATATTTTCATAAAAGTGCCTAAAACCCAAAATAGTTAAATATGCATATTTAAGCAATCATTATTTTAGTATAATTTCTTAATAAGTCATAATATTTAAAAGTCCTAATGAAAATAGTGCTTCATATTAATGACATTATATTTGCATCTAGCAATGTTGATAGGAACAAGTTTAATACTCATTTATAATATAATAGAAATGAGTTTCTACTAGAGATGGTACAAGTCTCCCAAGAAATTGGGACGAGTTTCTTAAACATTTGATACTTCAATTTATGGTTTCCAAAATGAGCTTGACACCAATATCTAGTACTGGTATGCCTAATATGCAATATGGTATGGTGTACCAAGTACCATTGCAACTATGGTGAAATCTCTGTGTTCCTATGAATATATATGTTCCTAGACTCACCCAAATCCAACTTGGGTTGGGGCCCCCAAGAAGAGGCAGCAACAAGATAGCTTAAGCTTAGCTAGAGTTAAGGGTGACCCAAACACAAAAAGCATAATTTATTTTGTGAAATTTACATATAACATAAGATAAACTGAGGTCTAATTAAAAATGATGTTTAATAAGATGTAACAAAAGTGGGAAAATCAATTAAATTGGAACTTATCCAGAGCAATGTTAAAGTTTTATGTTGCCAATGCTTACAAGTAGGAAATTTTCTTGTCGTTGTTTTGATATTTTTACAAAATATGGAAACTTTTCAAATTGTTATAAGATTCTTATGGGATCAAGGAGACTATAAGAACTTTGAAATTTTAGGGTAAATTTTCACTTTTCAGATTTTCTAGTAAGATAAAAGTCCAGAACTGTTTAAGGTAAATTAAATGTTCCATACTCCATTCAAGTACTTTGGAAATTTAGAAAAAATAAGGGCTCAAAATTTCATGTTCTAAGAAAAACAATGACTCCATGAATTTTGCTTTAGAAAGGAAGGAGAATTCTTGGAATTTTGATACTTCTAAAACCATATTGGCATTTAACTTATGCAAGAGCTTCTAATACATGGAAAAACAGTCTGTTTCTTTAGACTCTTACCCCCCTTCTACATTTATTTGAAGTTTCATGTTATTAACTTTCCCCTAGTTTTGCCAATGAGGGCTCTGCTCATCTGGTAGGGCCAACTTGTGAACATCACCAAGTTGACAGGACGTCACAAGTTCGAAACATGCAGGTGGCATTCTTTGGTGCAAGGACGAAGCTGGGTGTAGACTCCAGTGTGCAGGGAGACCTAAGGGTTTTATAAGCCAGTGTGAGGTCAGTGATGGAGGGGGGGTTTCCTTGGCCTAGCCAAAAAACTTTCCCCTAGCTTCTAACACTTGGAAAACAAATAATGACATTTCATTAACTTACTAGGAAAAAACTTACTATGTATTGTAAGTAATAAACCTTATATGGCTGACATGGATGTACATGTGCACATGTTTGAATTTCTGCATATCATGCTAGAGTGGGGAGAAGCAATAAAACAGTACCTATTTTATTATGAGTTAAATCAAGAGTCCGAACAGATCTCTCAAGGTCAATAACTTCATTCGGAAAAACCTGCACAGTAACATATCCATGACCGGTAAGCTGCAGTCTTAAGAAGAGATATATTGCTTCAAATTTCACTATGATTTAACAAATTGAGGTGCTTGAACTCATTATCTTGCTAAATGAAAATGACATGTTAATGATTCCTTATGAAGAGACCAATGAGCGGCTCAAGGAAGCTCAGTGAACTGTTTGCACTTCACATAGAAACAAGAGTAGTATTAAAATGACCCAGAAAATCTGTTAGCCTCAAAAGAATGCATTTGATCACATAGAAACTGAGGTTTTGTCCACAAAACCACAGGTTCTAGCAGTGCCCACAGCTGATAATGCAGGAACACCTTTCTTAGAAGAAAGTTGGTCCCACAGCAGTGCTGCTACCTACAACACATCCCATCCACCTGCCAAACCAAATCAAAGGTGGATGTATACCCGTGATAAGTTGATAACCCAATCCACAAACTAAAAGTAAGCATAGCACAAATAAACAGAATGGATTGTTCATCCAACAGTATTGTCATTAATGATCACCAGACACCAAAGTATGATAACAATTACAATACCAGTGTATGAGTCACAACCACAAAGAACCAAGTATTTGTCATCCCAGATTCAGTCAAATCAACCAAGTATTGCTCTTTTGATAGGATTGTGCATATATATATATATATATATATATATATATATATATATATATATATATATATATATATATATATATATATATATATATATATATATATATATATATATATGTCACAGGGATTCGGCCAACCAGGTGCCGCACCCGCGTTGACGCGACGCAGGTGCGCATGCGGCACCCGGTGCGGTCAACCCGACCCTGGGTGCGGTCAACACACCCAGGGTCATTTTTGTCCAGTTTTTAGACTAAAAAAAATCCCCGATGAAAAGGGTTGCAAAGAGGAGGATTAGGGCAAATTTTTTTTGCCCTAATCCTCCCTTCGTCTCCTCCTAAAGTCGAACCGCTCTGCAGAACCAGGTATGCCCCCGACTCCCTCTGCTCTCCTCCTCTCCTCTCTGACTCCCTCTTCTCCGTCCCTGCCTTGGGAAGCCCTCGCCGCATATACTCAAAACATATCACCCTATTCAAGTTTTTTTTTCCAATTTATTACAGAATACATTCTGCATGCAACATGCTTCTGAGCTCTCGTGTGGAGTTAGGGTATCGTACCTTAAAAGTGCTCAAGATCGTTAAGAAATTCCTACAGAGATGTTCCAATGCGAACGGATACCCGAGAACACAGAAAATCCAACAGTTGAGTCATTCTTCAGGCCCAAATTATTCTTCTTTCCAGCAAGATTTTCCACAATACACAAGAGTTAAAAAAGACGTTGAAGGTGGGTCGGTTGCTAACAAGAGAAGGAGAGAGAGTGACGAGAAAAGGGAGATGAGAGAGTGTGGTAAAGAGTATGCTAAGAGGAAGAGAAAGAATGAGGTTTTTCTTACATTTAACCTATTTAAACAAATTTTAATTTAACATAAGAGGGTTCAATGTGTTGTGAACCGAGAGAGGGTGGGACCACCTGGTCCCTACTCAGCAACAGTTGTCTCATTTAAAAAACAGCAATGCCCTCGTAACAAAAGAAGATCCCTGTCATGCTCTTTTCATACCAATCTTACCCTTATTTTTATTCTAATTTATAATTCTGCCATTAACATGAAAAACCAGCCTCTTTACAAAAAATTTCTGTGTCCATATATATATAATTTTTTTTTGCCGCACCCCCGCACCCATGTGACATATATATATCAGAATCAATGGAATATAGGAGTGGGTATGCTCCTGCTCCTAGCAGAAAAGCTGGGCTGGGCGAAAAGGGGGTAAACTCGATCAGATACAACCACAGCTACCTGTGCTGGTTCTGCATCTGGATAGGATGGATCTCCTGCCCTAGCAGAGAGCTGTGAGTGTAGCCTTCCTGCAAGTTTAGCTGAGTGTGATATGCAAGCTGTAACTGCGAGTTATGCCCAGCAAAGTCTTAATGTCGACCCTACGCTACAATTCTTCTCTTTCTTATGATATATCAATTTATAGTTATAGAGAAAGATCCTTCCTAAATGCATCTGTGATCTTATTATGTTATATGATACCGCTTTCAGGATTCAACGATGCCAACTAGAGCTAGTGGAACATTCAATATACGGTGGAGAATCTCCTCCCATATTCCACTTTGTCCTGAAGAGTAACTAGGACCAATTCAGTCATGTTTTCATGTTTTAATTGAACACTTCTCATTTTTATTATGATCAAGGGAGAAGATTATTCTTTTTGCCAGACATATATAGATCAAATCACGATCTTATAATCTTATATATATATATATATATATATATATATAAGATCGTGATTTGATTTACATATGTTTAATGTGCAAGTTCCAGACATCTTTAAAGAACATATTTGGGTGTGTTTTTTACTTAATCTAAGCCCATAAATGTGATCTCTATGATTTATTTAGTAGAAAATATGTATTAGTTTACAAAAAAAAAATCAACGGTTTATATTACATCAATATCTTTATTAACTAAAAATCAAGAATTCTTGTTAAATTGATTTGATCCAAAGCATGGTTCTTAGTGAATAAGTAATGATAAACACGTCTATAGGTTTGGATTAAGCAAAAAACACAAGTGCGTTTTCTTAAGGGGTCAGGGACGGTCTGGGAGATAAATGATCTGGAACCTACACATTATATATATATATATATATATATATATATATATATATATATATATATATATATATATATATATGAGGAGAGAGCACAATTCTATCAAAAAAAGCACAAAGATTGATCTTGAACGACATTTGTAGACTTAAACTCAGCGAGAAGTCCCTTTGACCGAAATTTTCGAACACCAACCGAGTATTTCTTACATCAAATTCTAAAAATCATCACAAAACGGCAAACACGGCAACACCCACAGAATCCAACTTGACTAAAAATGCTAAAATCATGTACCACCGACCTATCTCGACCAAAAAAATCGAAACCCCAGAAACAGAAAAGCCTTGATCACACAGAACCAACAAAAAAAGTTCCTTAACCGAAAATCACCATTCTCAAAAAACATCAAGACCCATATCAGAAGAAATCAGGATTACACAAAAACCATCAAAATTCTCTGACCCAGCCGCGAGTTCTTCCCCCAAAAAAGCCACAAAGGACCGTGTCTTCGCAATTCAAGAACACCCATCATTCAGAAAACCAAGGAACAAACATCCGAGAAGAAGAAGGGAAATCGTTTACCTTCAATTTGGAATCTCTCATTGCTACTATGCCCGTTGATCGCCATCGTGACGCCCTCGAGGCGCTCACGCTTCCCTCTCTGCTGGCACAACACCCCATTTTCCCTTCCTCCTCGTTCCAAACCAAACGGGAGAAAAGGGAAACAGGAGAATCGAAATTCCCGAACAGCCTGCCAATGAAATACTCGACGTCAAAAGAGTTTGAGGAGAAATCTTCGTGACTACTAAAAACTTTCATAAGTCAAGCTGGTTAAACATCTCACTGCCACGTTTTATTCCGGGGCCATTTTCTCTCTCCATTACTACGTGGCAGCAAGCTACGGAAGGACCTTTTTTTTAATACGATATTTTTTTGTTTGTATTTTTCTATATTAAAAAAGTTTTTGTTTTCGGTTCGGTGGTCGAGCTTGGTGGCTGTGAACTTGAACCGGTTAGTTAGAGTCAATATCGCAAATGTCCATGTAGACTTGGTAAAGGAGTCAAACCAACCAAGCTCAGCTCATTTTAGTTAAACAAGCTGAGCTAGATCCTGCCCGTTTACAAAAAATAGCATATTTCTTTAGATTTGAAAATAATAGAAATTAGGCTTTAAACTTAGAGAGCCCAGCTCAAAATTACTCATTTACAAAATAAATATATTGTTTCAAAGTTGTAATCAATAAGATTTTAACGATAAACTTGTTCCTTGCAAGCCAAACGTTTCACTAAGGTTGACTTGGTTGAACTCGGATGGGACCCACCTAGGCTCAACCACAGGTTCGTTTTACAAACCAAACCATCAAATTAATTGATTATTGGATCTGTCACGGGCCTACTTCTTCAATAGGCCAGTGCGGTGTGACGGTCCTTCCTTATCATAGCAAGCCTTATGCTCGCTCGCTTATCGTTGTGGAAGCTTTGATCATAGAGAATGCAAGAGAGCGAGAGATAAAAAAGAGAAAAAATTTGCAGTCACTCGAAAGCAATCACAACGAGGGTGAACAAAAGAAACTTCAACACATTTGCATTCATGTCGCCTCCTAGGCATTCACTCGCCTAGCCCTGAGTCACCATAATTGGTTGAAATCACCTAATGTGATCCTTAGGAGAATTAACCCTAACCCACACGCACCCCTGTGCATTCAACCGCTTCGCGTGAAAAATTCCGACAAGCTAAGAGGTCCTTAACCAAATATCCAAAGGCAACATCCTTTGATCTGTTGGCAATGCTTAACCAAACAACGCTCCACATCTGTGCTGCCATATAGTGATGCACTAATGATGACATCATTACCTATCACGTGTCATGCTACCATCGCACATCACTGATCAAGCCAATGCATACCGCACATTCCTACACTTGATGCATTTTCTACTCAGTAGAGCTCTGCACTGCACATGCCCTATTTTGAAATCTCAATCCAGGACAGGATCAACCTAAGAAATAATTGTCAATGGAGGCATGAATGTGCCAAGGGGATTCTCATGCCTCTCAAGATTTTTTTTTAGAGAAAATAAGTAAACAAAAAAGAGAAAAGTTCAAGGAACTCAGGAAAAAAAAGAATTGCCACCTTTCTCTTGTTGAATTTGAATCAATTTAGGTATAACACATGTTGCTGTATTCACCCTTTGGAAGTGTTACTTCTACGAGTATATCGATTGGAATATATTATTCCTCTTTTTATCAATAGAAGCTCTTTCTCAAATTGTACATGCTTCTTTCAAAGCATACAACTTTCTAAGGGCCTATTTGGAATCTTGGCGTTGTGGTGGGCATTTATGCATTTGAGGAAGTGGATGATGATATCTAGATATTTGGACCTTATATGAATTGTATGATGTACAACATGAATGAATATATATGAATCCAAATCTACTGACTCATGCTACGATCTTCTACATCTTAGGTATCCTCATTTTGTCATCTGGCTTATGTTCTTCATGTAGTACTCAAATTGAATGACTACATCGATACTTCCATTCCACATATTAAAAGGTAATGTAGGAGATATTTATATTTTTTCTTCCAAAAATCTTCAGAATTACCACTCCTTAGCTTATATATATATATATATATATATATATATATATATATATATATATATATATATATATATATATATATATATATATATATAGGGCACAACAAGCAAAAAATGCCACTCGGTGACTCATAGGCAATGGCTTGGTTAAGGGAATCTATGAGAGCCATAGTGAAAGCAAGTCTTTGTAGGGCAATTGTCACTAATGGACTGAACCCATGTAATCTATCCATGACCAAGATAAAGCTTGGGTGAAACTAAGTGGAGGTCTAAATCGACTAATGTTGAAGAATCAACAGACAAGTTATATTTATCGGTGAAATGCCACTCAAACCCACAACTAGTTGGTTCTCCCAAAAATGCGTTAAGGCGCAACAATTTACTAGACATCTAGGGGTAAAGCACTATTTTGGTGCAAGTAGCGAGAATGATACCAAATTGAGGCAAACTATGAATGCTAAATATGACCCCAAAACAAAATAATATGGCTCAAGGTCGACCAGTGAGATGATTGGGGATAAGCTTCATTGTCGAGAGAGAAACAACCCAGATCACCAGCTAAAGCTCCTAAATGGCCGCTGAGTGATAAAGGAGGTAGGGGTGTAGAGGCTACTAGGAGGTTTGCCTAAAAGCAGCTACCCTTAAAAGAGTAGGTAATAGCTCATTGATTGAGTGCTCTTGTGTTGAAGATGAGCGACGTTAAGCAATCTACCAAAGCTATGGGATGTAAAAATGCATCAATATGTGAGTGTTCTACCTTTGAGTGAAGCACCCACATGAGCAAGTGTGGACAAAGTAAAAGCGAGAATGTCGAATTGAGTAACACAAACATTTTCAATAAAATCCTCTTGTAGAAGTATTTTATCAATGTTTTCAGTAATATTTATGGATGTTACTTGAACTGTTTCTCTTTTATCCATGTTAGCATTTCTTATATAAGTTATTATATCAGCAATAGTGTCTCTACCCATGTTGAACTATTATTTTTTTCCTTGATATAATAAATATGTTTCTCCTTTTTTTCTTTTTTCATTAGAGGTACAAGTCCGAGACATAATCTACTAATTGATCCATTTTAAAGACCTTACTGTACCATTGTCGCTTCTACTAGCATTCATTAATTATAATACTTTGGAAGCTAATGGGAACATCTTAGTGAAATTTAACTATCAATTCATGAGCAATCGAATAAAAAACTTGAGTGCCTTTTGTATTTCCTTTTTGATCAATGACAATTGCTACATTGTCATCATACCATATTTTCATACCATTGTAGTGCTTGAGTTCTTTACATGCACGTACAATTTCAATTATGATTACTTCTGATTTTTTCAAGAGCATATTTGGCACTACTTCTTTGATTACAACAACAATAATGTCATTGATATGAGCATATCAGTTATTACTAGTTATTACTAGCTCCTATGATTCTAATACCCATCAATTTTTGAGCTTTGTTATTGTCTACTACATTCAAATGGATCTAAGGTTGAATCATCCTTTTTTATTCAAGTTCTTTCAATGCAAGAGGTGAGGGAAAAAAAATATCCAAAAATAAGTAAACCATCAATTGTAGAGTATATTTTTCATCATTTATAAATATCTTTTTGGTCTGATACCCATGTCCCTCAATAAGGAATTTAATTCGTATAGGCATTTTGCATGCAGCTAGTTACATACCGACTCCAGCTACTGTTTTGGAATACATTATTGTGGTAGTGGAAATGATAGATTTGCTTACTACATTACAATACCTCATTCCTTATACAGAAGCCGCAGCTCTGGCTGAATTTGTAGCTTGCAATCTGTTATTTGTTCTAGTATGTGAATAAATCACTAATACAATCCAAGTAATAAATGCCCGGGTTTCCTTGGGGTCCCAATTCGGATAAGATCCCCATGTCTCCTTATTCCATATTGCTCCTAAAAGAATACTCATGTATGGTATTTGAAACTTCTTCCTAATTATATTGTGAATCTTTTAGATAGACCTCTTAAAAAACAATAACAACAAAAAAGTAAAGTGATTTCATAAAACTTTCTCTACTATACATTATATATCGGTTTAGTACACACACATCAGTCATTATTCATGCTTAATGTGAATTAAAAAAAACATACACGTATAAAACCATAGCAGGGACGAACAATCAGAGAGAGAGAGAACATTCACCATTCAACATTACCAAAATACATCCAACAGAATATTGGATGGGAGAGACAAAAGAGAGAGAGGGGGGGGGGGCACTGCAGGGGCGAACGGCCAATGTCGAGAGAGAGAGAGAGAGAGAGAGAGAGAGAGAGAGAGAGAGACCAACCACAATAGGGGCAGATGGATGGCATCGACAGAGCCTCACAGGGAAGGCGGAGGGCTGGAGAGAGAGAGAGGGAAAAATCGAGGGTGGGTGGGATTGGGAAAATGCATAACCAAAGGGCGGGGTCAGCCCCTTTGGGTTGGGCACCAGTGCCCATGCTAACTTGATCAAGGTGGGCACTACCCATGCTATCAGCAGGTCGGGTGGGCATGTGCCCACCCTTTTGCTAACGTGGCTCCACCCCCTGGGTGTAATGTTGGGCAGCCTATCATCAAACAGGGATGTTTGATGTATGTACGTCGTTGATAGTGTGTGCGGCATGAAAAGATTTATGGGTCTGTAGCAGAGGTAGCTTACCACCGCTAAAGCATGCAATGGCGTGTCAATATGATATGGATAATGATGGGAATAGTGTCATTCCCATGGTCATTTCTGAATTCGTTGAAACATATCCAAATACAGAATTAGACCCAAATTCTGCCAAAGAACTTAAAGGTCAGAATATTCCAGAAATCTCACATGTTTGAAATCAAGAAGACAATCAAATTCAGTCAAACTAGGAGTCTCAAAATCACTCTGAAAGGCCTATAAGAAAATCATAACGAATTCATACCCAGTCATCTTCTCTTAGATATTATCAATGCTACGTTGTAGCTCTTATTCTCCAATCAAATGATTTAAAGGCAGACATTATCCTCTATCTCAATATTTGAGTTGTCTTTTCAGTAACATAGAGGTTTTTTTGCTGCCATTACCCAAGTCCTTGAACTTGAGTCTTTCAAAGAAGCTATGGGACACAAGCATTGACAAGATGTCATGACTGCTGAAATTAGGGGGTACTGGAAGAAAATGATACCTGGACAATTATGAAACTCTTAGAAGAAAAAAAGACTATCGGGTGCAAATGTGTCTATAAGACCAATTATAAATTTGATGGATCCATTGAGAGGTAAAAAAACTCATCTTGTTGTGAAAGTATATACACAAGTTGCAGGGCTTGATTACAATCAATTTTTTCCTGTTATTAAGTTTGTCACAGTTAAATGTCTTTTGTTAATCATAACTATCCAAAATTGACATCTTTACCAAGTAGATGTAAATAATGTTTTCCTTCATGAGGATTTAGATAAGGAGGTATACATGAAATTGTCATCATGATTCAATAATCAAGTACAGCATATTGTTTGTCGACTAGACAAATCCATCTCCAAACTCAAACAATCTTCATGCAACTAGTTTTCTAAGTTAACCTCATGTTTGATAGAATTGGTATATGTGCAGTCGAAGGCCGATTATTCTCTATTTTCAAAGACGTCAGGGGTTTCTTATGTATTATTTTTTGTCTATGTCA